>NC_135236.1:516005008-516305008 GCF_051348905.1 Ranitomeya variabilis | reverse complement strand
AATTATAGCTCTCAAAATATGCAAAGATTATTTTTTTAAATAAAAAGCGTCTTTTAGTCTGTGACAGCTGCCAAACAGAAAAACCCGCTTTAACGCCTCTTTCACACATTCTGATATTTCCGGTACCGGAGATGTCAGTGTCCGTGTGTGTAATACTTGTGGCATGCGTGTGCCACATCTGTACCACAAGGAAGGGCGCCAGGGAAAAAGCATTACAGTAAGCGCTGTTCCCCGATGCCGGGTGCTGAACACGGCTCTCATCATTCTCCCTGCTCTGCTGGCGATCGGCACAAGCAGGGGAGAATAATTCACCCCTGCTTGTGCCGATCGCCGGCAGAGCAGGGGAGAATGATGAGAGCCATGTTCAGCACCCGGCACCAGGGAACAGCGCTTACTGTAACGCTTCTTCCCCGGCGTTGATGCGTGTCACATGGATGATATTGTGTGTTATGCGTATGTACGTGTGCTGGATATTTTGTGGCCCGTGCTGACATTAAAAAACGGACATGTCAGTGGGTTTTGCCCACGGGCACAGGGTCCGTGGAAACACACTGACATGTGCACAGACCCATTCACTTGAATAGGCAAATGTAGGAAATGGAACTTAAGTATTTTGCGTGACATATCTGTGTGATTTAAGGGCATGAAAATTCAAAGTTGGAAAATTGTGAAATATTCTAAATATTTTCAGAATTTCAGTTTTTTTCACAAATAAATGCAAGTCTTATTAAAGAAATTTTAACACTATCATGAAGTACAATATGTCACGAGAAAACATTGTCAGAATCACTAGGATCCGTTGAAGCGTTCCAGAGTTATAACCTCATAAAGGAACAGTGGTCAGAATAGTAAAAATTGGCCTGGTCATTAACATGCAAACCACCTTTGGGGGTAAAGGGGTTACATATAGTTCCTGCATTTAATGCACTGAGATAGTAACCTGTACCCAGATGCTTTCTTTCTAAGTCATGTACTCCTAGTCTGTCAACCTGTAACATAATGACTTGAGACAAAAAGATTATGTCTAAAAATAAATCCGTTTTGGCGTCTGCACATGGGAAGCAAATTGTACAGCTTTTTTTTTTATAAACATAGGTTTGTATCATTGTGTCCTTACTGTACTGAAATAGCACAAGCTATTACTAATTAATGTGTCCTTTTGGCGTTTTATTGCCAAATGACAGCTAGATTGGGAAATGAGATCAGTACACCTCCGCAAGCGCTCAGGTCATCTTTCAGACCCTTTCTACTTCTTTATTGCTTCGGAGTTTGTTTTGATAGGGTAGTCTGTCAATCTTCTTTTGTTGAGTTATCTTGTTTCAAAACAAAGGTACAAAGTTTGCCAAATGAAGGCTGATGCTCAGTTGTTTTCCTTCTCAGCTGAAATCCTACAGGTTATCTGGTTGCTTCTAAAATAGACCCAGGTTACATTTCACTAGACGATGCCAACCCTTCCTGAACAAGATTCAATGCAAGCTTACACTAACTCGTCCTGTGATCTGCAACCCGACTAGCATTAAAAAAACATAATACATGTATTATTAAGTATAATATAAACTAGCTTCATGTATTGTTTAGAAAAATGTCATTGCTTTTGGTTTTGGGTGAATTTAATGCATTAAAAAAAAATTCTACTTTTTGTTAGTAATAATAATAATCTTTATTTATGCAGCGCCAACATATTCCGCAGCGCTTTACAGTCTAGTAAACTTTTCATAATATTTTGTTGGATTTCTGGTCAGATTACATCATACAGTGGGTACGGAAAGTATTCAGACCCCTTTACATTTTTCACTCTTTGTTTCATTGCAGCCATTTGGTAAATTCAAAAAAGTTAATTTTTTTCTCATTAATATACACTCTGCACCCTATCTTCACTGTAAAAAAATGGAATTGCAGAAAATTTTGCGTATTTATTAAAAAAAACAACTGAAATATCACATGGTCATAAGTATTCAGATCCTTTGCTCAGGCACTCACATTTAAGTCACATGCTGTCCATTTCCTTCCTTGTGATCCTCCTTGAGATGGCTCTACTCCTTCATTGGAGTCCAGCTCTGTTTAATTAAACTGATAGAACTTGATTTGGAAAGACTAACACCTGTCTATATACAGTAAGACCTCACAGTGTATCACAGACCAAATGAGAATCATGAGGTCAAAGGAACTGGTCAAGGAGCTCAGAGACAGAATTGTGGCAAAGCACAGATCTGGCCAAGGTTTCAAAAGAATTTCTGCAGTACTCAAGGTTCCTAAGAGCACAGTTGCCTTCATAATCCTTAAATGGAAGAAGTTTGGGACCACCACAAGTCTTCTGAGACCTGGTCGTCCAGCCAAACTGAGCAATCGTGGGAGAAGAGCCTTGGTGAGAGGGGTAAAGAAGAACCCCAAGATCACTGTGAGTGAGCCTCAGAGATCCAGTAGGGAGATGGGAGAAAGTTCCACAAAGTCAACTATCACTGCAGCCCTCCACCAGTCAGGCCTTTATGGCATCATGGCCAGATGGAAGCCTCTCCTCAGTGCAAGGCATATGAAAGCCTGCACAGAGTTTGCAAAAAAACACATGAAAGAATCCCAGACTATGAGAATTAAGATTCTCTAGATTGATGAGATTAAGATAGACCTTTTGAGTGATAATTCTAAGTGATATGTGTGGAGAAAACCAGGCACTGTTCATCACCTGCCCAATATAATCCCAACAGTGAAACATGGTGATGGCAGCATCATGCTATGGGGGCGTTTTTCAGCTGCAGGGACAGGATGACTGGTTGCTATTGAAGGAAACATGAATGCGTCCAAGTACAGAGATATCCTGGATGAAAATCTCTTCCAGAGTGCTCTGGACCACAGACTTTGCTGAAGATTCAATTTCCAACAAGACAATGACCTTAAGCACACAGCTAAAATAACATAGGAGTGACTTGAGAACAACTCTGTGACCATTCTTGACTGACCCAGCCAGAGGCCTGACCTAAACCCAATTGAGCATCTCTGGAGAGACCTGAAAATGGCTGTTCAACAATGTTCAATTTCTAACAAGACATTGACCTTAAGCACACAGTTAAAATAACAAAGGAGTGGCTTCAGAACAACTCTGTGACCATTATTCACTGACCCAGCCAGAGTCCTGACCTAAACCCAATTAAGCATCCTGAGAGACCTGAAAATGGCTGTCCACCAACGTTCACCATCCAACCTGACAGAACTGGAGAGAAACTGCAAGGAAGAATGGCAGAGGATCCCCAAATCCAGGAGTGAAAAACTTGTTACATCATTCCCAAGAAGACTCATGCAGAGTGTACATTAATGAGATAAAAATGAACTTTTTTGAATTTACCAAATGGCTGCAATGAAGCAAAGAGTGAAAATTTTAAAGGCGTCTGAAAACTTTCCATACCCACTACACAGTGACATCTAAAAGTTTGGGCACTCCCGGTCAAAATTAGTGTTATTGTTAACAGTTAAACACATTGAAGAGTAAATGATGTCTAAAAGGCCTAAAGTTAAGGATGACACATTTCCTTTGCATTTTAGGCAAAAAAAAAATATATTGGGATTTGTAACTTTTTTTAAATTACAAAAAGGAAAATGGGCCGATGGTGATTACTGTAGTAAAAGCTGGGTGCAGTGTCTCCACATCTGCTTTAGGACTGTATTCCCTGCCATATTTGTGAAGAACACAGTAAGCTTTAATAAAATAATCAACTGTCTCAATATCCAACTGGATAGCTGTGTGTAAGATCCTCCACTGACTTACAATGATTCCAAAGGTTAATTCCACAACTCTTTGTGCCTGGCTCAGCTGAAATGTAAAAATCCTCTTCTGGGCATTCAGTCCCTTTCATGGGTATGGGTTTGTCATCAGAGGGAAAGCCCCATCTGATACTATCACAAAAAGGACTGGTCCGTGAAAAAGGTTGAGGGGCTGGGAGAGTGATGCCATATCGCGGGATTTGCTGTTCAATCTGTGAATTTATCAACACTTGGGAGTTCGCTGTTCTGCTATATTCACCAGCATCGATGGCCACAAATGTATAATGTGCATGAGCCACTGTCATCATGATCACAGAGAAATACTTCTTATAATTGAATAAGACAGATCCTGTGTCACGGGGTTACCATAACAGAGCGGAGCCAGAAGACCACAGCATCTAGTGGCTCCTACTCCACCACTGAAAAGAAGCACTTCTCCAGTGTACAGTATTAAACATGTTTGTTTCTTTAAGCAGAACAGGTTTTAATTGGCCATGTTGGAAATTCCTGTATTCAGCTGTGCTCAGTTAGCCACTCCTCTTCCTTATAAAAGCTGGGCTCAATTACCAAGTCCTGGTATGAGTTAGCATTAGCTTCATAGATCTAGTGCGGGAGAAGCTAATGTTGAGAAGTAGAGCTGGAGGAGTTTATTAGCGACTGTTGCTTGGTTTGTACGCTTGGAAACTCCTTATCCTTTCCCATTTTACTGTCTTCCCCTTCCCTAAACAACCTAGTGAATACCTCATTTATATGTGAGTGTAGATTTTGTGTGTGTGGAGTTTTCTTTTTACCCTTGTCTCTGTCCCCGTCTGTTGGGTTGGTGTGCTGCGGTACACAGTAGCACCTCTCTTCCCTGGGTGGGGGAAGGGGACAGATGTAGGGCTGTAGTATCTTCGCCATCTGAAGTATCCCGGGGAACAGGGCGAGCTAGGGTGCACCCTACTGTTAGGGCCATGAAAGGTGCCCCCTGGACCAAGGTCAATCGTCAGTCGAATCGTGACATTCTGACTGCGGTGGCTGAATCGCTGTCACATGTATTCCATCAACTGCATCTATACAGTTAGGGAAGTTGGCAACAATTTGATAGCCTGCTGCGACCTAGAGCCAAGTCTCCTCGGTTGGGGAAGGCATCGTTAAGGGCTACAAATTCTGCCAGATAACGTTGCATGTGATTTTCCCACTCTAATATGTAGATGCAGTGATGCAAAGATTTCTCCTGTGCCCAAAAATCTGAAAGGGGAAAAAAATAAAAATTGATAATTCAAATTACATATGACCTCTGATTGTTAGGAGCGGCCAGGTGGACTTAGGTGGACTTAGGTGGATTTAGTGGAGCTTATCTGTCAGACTCTGTTATCAGGTGTCCCAGGACCAGGAGATCCTTCCCTGTCCCTAACGCTAGGGGGCACCCAAGACCGCCAGGCTCCTCAGATTACTTCTTATGGTGAAGATGCCGAGGCCACATACCTTGCCTTAGCTCCTGAATCCACCCTCAGTCTGTACCCTTCCCCCACCCAGGGAAGTAGTAGTAGTTCACCAACCAGACTAACAAGGTAGTAAGAACAGCAGAAATGATTATGAAAAATAGCAAACATACAAATATACTCTTGCATGTAACATAGGAATGCACTGGGAAGTGGAGGATGGGTTTAAAGTAAAGTAGGAGAAGAAAGACAATTATCACAGACCAAAACCTAGCAACAGTCAAAGATAAATCCACCAAATGCCTTTCTCCAATAATAACCTCTAACAACCTCCAGTCTTGCAGCAAAAGCTAGCTCTCTCTGACAATGACTGTTAGCCAGGACCATATTATATGGGAGTGGCTAACAGTGCACAGCTGAGAGCCTTAATACTTCAGGAGCTCTCAACAGAGCAGATTTACCCCTGCACTGCCAAAAGGAATTTACACCATTTAATAAGAAGGTGAAGTGCTTCTAATCAGTGCAGATGTAGGAGACCCTGCGGTCTTCTGGCTCCTCTCTGTTGCAGTAAACCCATGACTTTATCAGTGGAAAATATGCAATGGAACACTGCTGACATCACCTGACCCTGATTGCTGCAGCAAGTCACTGGGTGCATAGTTTCTGTGGCTACCGTAATGGTAACGCAACATTTGTTCAACAAAAAAGGGAATAATTACTGAAAGGTAATGAGCAGCTATTCCTAAGCAGAGATCGCCTGCCTCATGACGGTATCTTCAAGGGTCAAATATGAACAAAGAATTTCAAACAAATTGTCAAAGGCATTGATGATAAACCGGCATAATGAGAGAAATTTATCGAGATATCTGAAAAAAAAAATCAATAAAAGAAAAAAGTCACATTGTGCTCAAACAAAGGTCAGAAAAGAAACCTGCACAAGTGAGAATTCAGATTCCTAAAGTGTCCCATTTCGGTATGCTCCTCAAGTAAAGAGTGAACCCAGAAGCAGCACCTGTGATGTGACTGTTGCTAATTGAAAAAAGAAAAAAAACATTAAAAAATGTTAAAACAAATAGATTAAATATAAAAAAAAGTACTTATTGTATCTTGGATCCAAGGGGTATCGTTTCTCTGAAGTGACAATTTGCATATTTCCCAGAGGAGCATTGCGACTTAAGAGTCTTCTCATCTCGGCATGCTTCACATGTCACTCTCCACAAGGAGAAACAATACCCCTTGGATCCTGGCCAGATGCCTCTCACACAGCCAAACCAGGTCTCACACTTTGCACTGATGAGGGGCAGTACCCTGAAACACAGTATCTGCAAATTGAGATTTTGGTTTCACTGGACAGTGACTTGGTCTTACTTTCCTGTAATGATCTACTTGTTTTTTGTGAGATTTTTTTGTGCAATATCCACAATATTGAGTGTGCCCTAAGAGCACATTTTTGTAGGCAGGTCTATCGCATTCGCTAATATTTCTCTTGATTTAATCCCTATTCCCCCAGATTATTTATCTATTGTTTAAACAGTATTCTCCACACTTCATACACTTAAATGCATTTTTGTCTGTGCATACAAATATACTGACATGGTGATGGGCTTAGCTATGTTTACTTCCTTGTTTTTTTCATATTAGATGACTGGCCCATTGTACAAAACAAGTACTTTTCACCCTAGTGATGAGAGCATGCTCGGGTGTTATCCGCATATCTTGGGAGTTCTCAAATAATAAGCTCTAGTTCCCGCGGCTGCATGTTGTGCAACTGTTAGGCTGCCGTCACACTAGCAGTATTTGGTCAGTATTTTACAACAGTATTTGTAAGTAGGTTTGAGCGAAACGGATCGGGACATTTTCAAAAGTCGCCGACTTTCGGCAAAGTTGGGTTTCGTGAAACCCGACCCGATCCCAGTGTGGGATCGGCCATGCGGTCGGCGATCTTGGCGCCAAAGTCGCATTTCGTATGACGCTTTCAGCGCCATTTCTCAGCCAATGAAGGTGGACGCAGAGTGTGGGCAGCGTGATGACATAGGTCTCAGTCCCCACCATCTTAGAGAAGGGCATGACAGTGATTGGCTTGCTTTCTGCGGCGTCACAGGGGCTATAAAGGGGCGTGCACGCCGACCGCCATCTTACTTCTGCCAATCTGAGCATAGGGAGAGGTTGCTGCAGCTTCGTCAGAAGCAGGGATATTGTTAGGGAGGAAATATTAACCCCCAAACCGCTTGTGCTGTAGCGATTTCCACTGTCCAACACCACCTTTTATTTGCAGGGACAGTGGAGGCTAGATTTCTGTGCATCAGCTCTGTAGCTTATAAGGCTCCCTGATTGCTGCATTGCTGTTTGTACGCCGCTGTGCAAACCAACTGCTTTTTTAAAAGCAAAAGTCCTGTTGCTCCTTTCTGCACCGTTCTATTGTTTATTTGTCCACACTTTTGTGTGCAGCAGTCATTTTTATTGCTGGCTGCCATACTTGTCCTGAGATCATTGTAGGGAGATTGTTATTGTAGTACAGTCCCTTTTTTTTATATATATATTTCCAGCCACTTTCTGCCACTTATACCGTGTAGTGTAATACAGTGGGCCTGTTTTTTTTTGCTGCAGTGTCCCACACATAAAAAGGGAGATTAATATTGCCACTAAGTGCATCTGTGTCAGTTCTGTTTGGCGTATATCTGCCAGCCACTTTCTGCCACTTATACTGTGTAGTGTAATACAGTGGGCCTGTTTTTGTTTTTGCTGCAGTGTCCCACACATAAAAAGGGAGATTTATATTGCCACTTAGTGGATCTACGTGAGTTCTGTTTGGCGTATATCTGCCAGCCACTTTCTGCCACTTATACTGTGTAGTGTAATACAGTGGGCCTGTTTTTTTTTGCTGCAGTGTCCCACACATAAAAAGGGAGATTAATATTGCCACTAAGTGCATCTGTGTCAGTTCTGTTTGGCGTATATCTGCCAGCCACTTTCTGCCACTTATACTGTGTAGTGTAATACAGTGGGCCTGTTTTTTTTTTTTTGCTGCAGTGTCCCACACATAAAAAGGGAGATTTATATTGCCACTTAGTGGATCTACGTGAGTTCTGTTTGGCATATATTTGCCAACCACGTTCTGCCTTGTACATTGTGTGGTGTAATACACAGTGCCTGTTTTTCCCTGCAGTCTCCCCCCCCCCCCAAAAAAAAAAGGGAGCTTTAAATTGCCACTTAGTGGATCTACGTGAGTTCTATTTGGCGTATATCTGCCATCCACGTTCTGCCTTGTACATTGTGTCGTGTAATACACAGGGCCTGTTTTTTCCTGCAGTCTTCCCGCCAAAAAAAGGGAGATATAAATTCTCCAAAAGTTAATATACATCTTCTACCTTGTTTAACAGTAGCATATAACGGTTTTTATATTGGTAACATTTCCGCAAAAATGAGGAAGTCTGGTGGAAGAGGCCGTGGGCGGTCGTTGCCAGCTGGTACTGATGGTGGTGGTGGTAGTGGAGCATCTGGTGGTACTGGGAAAAGCAAGATAGCACCAAAGGCTTGAGGTGTTGAGGCAGCGTCATCGTCTGGCTACACAAGGCCTCGAAGACTCCCTTATCTGGGAGTGGGAAAACAGCTTTTAAAGCCGGAGCAGCAGGAACAAGTTTTGGCTTTCCTTGCTGACTCAGCCTCTAGCTCTTTCACCTCCTCTTCAGAAGCTTCAAAATCTAAAACCAGCAAGTCGTCAGTGGCTGCTCCAGGTCCAGAAAAAGTTGCTTCCTTGTGTCCTTCACCCAAAACAAAAGTGAAGGATGCAGCAGGCAACACTACACTTTACTCCATGGAGCTCTTTACACATACCGTGCCTGGGTTAGAGAGGGAAATTGTTAAAAGCCCATTACAGGATGCACAGATGCACAGCCACAGCTTGATTATTATGCTGTTCCATTGACTTGGATCACTACTTTGCCCTCGCAGTGTACTGAGCCCGAATTTGACCCTGATGAGACTATGGTGCTCGGTCCCGAACGCTATAGCACCTTACACGTTGACACAGAGGACGGTGCACATGACATTGAAGAGGAGGTGGTAGATGACCCAGTTGTTGACCCTGATTGGCAGCCATTGGGGGAAGAGGGTGCCACTGCCTGTAGCTCAGAAGCGGAGGAGGATGATCTGCTGCATCCATCTACATCGCTGTCATCTGGCAGGCCCGCATCAGGCCCAGAACGTGTGTCAAAAAACACAACAGGTGTAGGACAGCGTTGCAATCCGGTGACAGTAGCACGGCGTGCAAAGCCTGAAAAGGTATTCCATAGTAGGACGAGTGCAGTGTGGCAATTTTTTAACCAAGATCCGAATGATCAGTCCAAAGTAATATGTAAGAAATGCTCCAAGACCTTTAGCAAAGGGAAGAATCTACAAAGTTTAAATACAACGTGCATGCGTAGACATCTAACCAGCAGGCACTTGGAAGCATGGACTAACTACCAAACTTCCCGTACCATTGATACACCTGCTCATATTGAAGTTAGTCAGCAACGCAACTTTGCTTCCCTCACTGGAAACCCACCGGTTATGGCACCACCAGTAACAATAGTGGCACAGTTCTGCCTAGCCCACGGTATAGGAAACAGTTGGCTGTAGGCATTCGCACATCCTCCTCCTCCTCTTCTACAAGCGAAAGCTCGTCCACAGAGCTCAGTCGCACGAACACTCCATCCGCAGCTGCCAGTGTTGCACCCGTGGTGTCCCATTATGGAACAGCTAGTGGTAAGCGTCAGCAGGCTGTGCTGCAAATTAAGTGTTTGGGCGACAACAGACACACCGCGGAAGTACTGGCCGAGTACTTGCAGCAAGAAACTCAGTCATGGCTGGGCAGTGTACATCTTGAGGCAGGCAAGGTAGTCAGTGATAACAGAAGGAATTTTATAGCTGCCATAGCCCTTTCCGAAATGAAACACATACCTTGCCTGGCTCACACCTTGAACCTTGTGGTGCAGTGCTTCCTCAAGAATTACCCTGATTTACCAGCCCTGCTCCTGAAGGTGCGCAGACTTTGCTTGCACATCCGCCGGTTGCCCGTACACTCCAGCCGTATGCTTAACCATCAGCAATCGCTGAATCTTCCCCAGCACCGCCTAATAATAGACGTTGCAACAAGGTGGAACTCTACACTGCACATGCTTCAGAGGCTGTACGAACAGAGGCGTACTGTAATTTATTTGTGGGAGGATACACATACATGGGCAGGCAGTTGGATGGCAGACATGGAATTGTCAGGTGTGCAGTGGTCGAAGCTCCAAGACCTCTGTCAAGTCCTTCAGTGTTTTGAGGAATGCACACGACTGGTAAGTGCAGCTGACACCATCCTAAGCATGAGCATCCCACTGATGCGTCTGCTGATGCAAAGTTTGACGCACATCAAGGAGCAGGCGTCTGCGGCCAAGGAGGAGGGAAGCCTTGATGACAGTCAGCCATTGTCTGGTCAGTGAAGTCTCCGGGACGAGGTGGCGGATGAAGAGGAGGAGGAGGAGGATGATGGGGCTGAATATTTATGGGAGGAGAATTCTTCTCAGGGGGCAATAGAAACTGGTGGCATTGCAAGGTCAAGTACACGGTTTTTGCGGGCCACAAGTGATTTAGATTTTCAAGAAAGTGCTCCTCAACCCAGCACAAGCAGTGAATTGACACCTGGAACTTTGGCCCACATGGCAGAGTATGCCTTGCGTATCCTAAAACGGGACCCCCGCATTATCAAAATGATGACCGATGACGATTACTGGTTGGCCTGCCTCCTGGATCCACGATACAAAGGCAAATTACAAAATATCATGCCACATGAGAACCTTGAGCAAATATTGACTACCAAACAAGCAACTCTTGTAGACCGTTTGGTTCAGGCATTCCCAGCACACAGCAGCGCTGATGGTTCTCACACGAGCTGTAGGGGCAACATGGCAGAGGTGCTAGAGGTGCACAAAGCCGAAGTGGCATTGGACAGAGGGGATTTCTCACCAGGATGTGGAGTGATTTTGCAATGACCGCAGACACGACAGGTACTGCTGCATCGATTCAAAGTGACAGGAGACAGCATTTGTCCAGTATGGTTACCAACTATTTTTCCGCCATTATCGATGTTCTCCCTCACAGGTCATTTCCCTTTGATTACTGGGCATCTAAACTAGACACCTGGCCCGAATTGGCAGAATATGCATTACAGGAGCTCGCTTGCCCAGCTGCTAGTGTGCTCTCAGAAAGAGTCTTCAGTGCTGCTGGTTCAATACTGACCGAAAAAAGGACACGTCTGGCTCCCCGAAATGTTGATGATCTAACCTTCATTAAAATGAACCAATCATGGATTTCGAATTATTTTGCCCCACCTTCCCCTGCTGACACGTAGCTTGCCAGAAAAATTCCTTGTTTTTGGCCTCCTCTTACTGACTGCTCCAATTCTGCCATTTGCAGGTGCCGAATGTCCACCATAGGCCATTTGTATACCCCCCTAAATGGGCTGACTCCCCCCCACAGGGCCGTGGTCACAACGTGGCGCAAGCACCCGTGCAAGTGCCGTTTGCCTGGACAGGTGGGTGTGCCCACTCTTGGGCCACGGCACTGGCACAGGGTCTCTCATAGTACAATGAAGTGTCTCTGACGGTGGTGGTGCACAACCAATGTCAGACACACCGTTGTAATATGAGGGGCCCTGGGCCAGTACAGCTGCCCACGAGAGAGTGTTCCCCCCCAGCTCGAACTGTGCTCTACCACTTGAAAAACTTACCTCTCCCTGCCACACCACTATGTAGTCTGTGCTGTTAAATCCTTAAATGGCACTGCCATAACAAATTTGTTGCAATGATAGATGATAGTAAAAATATACAGGGGCCCTGGCCTCCATTTAGACCCCTTAATACTTTGCGCCAACTACCACTGTCTGCAACTCTGCAGAGGAGCCCACCCCTGTACCTCGCTAAGCCACCAGTTTATTTATGACCAAATCCTTGGCTGACATTTAGCCCACTAGTATTTTTGCCTACTAACTGTGTCAGCCACTTCTAACAGTTGACCTCCCCTGGACAAAGCTATGCCACCTCTGTACTCCTGTTACCAATTGTGAACTGCAAGTAGCCGACTTACTTATTTGTGCCTAGTAACTGTGTCATCCTCTCATAACAGTTGTCCTCCCAAGCTGAAACAAGCTAGGCCGCCTGCTTAGTTCTGCTTGCAGTTTTGAACTGCATTTAGCCACCTTTTTTTATGTTAGGCCTCTGTCTGTCTGTCTGCTCCACACATTACAACTGTCCCCCCCGAAACAAGCTAGGCTGCCTGGTTAGTCCTGCTAGCAGATTAGAACTGCATGAAGCCACCGTTTTTTATTTTAGGCCTCTGTCTGTCTGTCGGCGCCACACATTACAACTGTCCCCTCCCCTGAAACAAGCTAGGCCGCCTGGTTAGTCCTGCTAGCAGTTTTGAACTGCATTTAGACACCTTTTTTTAGGTTAGGCCTCTGTCTGTCTGTCTGTCTGTCTGTCTGTCGGCGCCACACATTACAACTGTCCCCCCCCTGAAACAAGCTAGGCCGCCTGGTTAGTCCTGCTAGCAGTTTTGAACTGCATTTAGACACCTTTTTTTAGGTTAGGCCTCTGTCTGTCTGTCTGTCGGCGCCACACATTACAACTGTCCCCCCCCCTGAAACAAGCTAGGCCGCCTGTGTACTCCTCTTACCAATGTAGAACAGCATTTAGCCTACTTATTTATTTTGTCCTAGTAACTGTGCCAGACTCTCACAACAGTTGTCCTCCACCGCTGAACCCAGCAAGGCCGCCTGTGTACTCCTCTTACCAATTGTGAACTGCATATATCGTTCTTTTTTATTTTACGCCTACTCAGTGTGTCAGAGCCACTAATTACACTTGTCCTCCTCCGCTGAACCACGCTATGCCGACTGTGTACTCCTATTACAAATTTCGAACTGCAATTAGCCACCTTTTTTAATTGTAGGCCTACTCTGTCTGTCTGAGCCACTTATTACAGTTGTACTCCGCTGAACAAAGCTATGCCGCCTGTATACTCCACTAACCAATTTTGAACTGCATTTTGCCTACTTTCTTATTTATGCCTACTAACTGTGTCTGCCTCCCATTACAGTTGTCCTCCACTCAACAAAGCTGAGCCTCAGTTTTCATCCGATGTCAGATATTAAACTGCATTTGGCCTACTTGTTTGGTTGGGCCTACTAAAGGTGTCTGCCGCTGCTTGGTGTTCTCCTCCACTGAACAAAGCTGAGCTGCAATCTTCAGGCTTTCGGCCTATAGGAAATTTTAAACTGCATTTGGCCTACTTGTTTGGTTGGGCCCTAGTAACTGTGTCTGCCGCTCCTTGCTTTTCTCCTCCACTGAACAAAGCTGAGCTTCAATTTTCAGGCTTTCGGCCTACATCAGATAATAAACTGCATTTGGCCTACTAGTTTGGTTGGGCCCTAGTAACGGTGTCTGCCACTCCTTGCTTTTCTCCTCCACTGAACAAAGCTGAGCTTCAATCTTCAGGCTTTCGGCCTATAGGAAATTTTAAACTGCATTTGGCCTACTAGTTTGGTTGGGCCCTAGTAACGGTGTCTGCCGCTCCTTGCTTGTCTCCTCCACTGAACAAAGCTGAGCTTCAATCTTCAGGCTTTCGGCCTACATAACACATGGAACTGCATTTGGCCTACTAGCTTGGTTGGGCCCTAGTAACGGTGTCTGCTGCTCCTTGCTTGTCTCCTCCACTGAATATAGCCGAGCTTCAATTTTCAGGCTTTCGGCCTACATCAGATATTGAACTGCATTTGGCCTACTAGTTTGGTTGGGCCCTAGTAACGGTGTCTGCCGCTCCTTGCTTTCCTCCTCCACTGAACAAAGCTGAGCTTCAATCTTCAGGCTTTCGGCCTATAGGAAATTTTAAACTGCATTTGGCCTACTTGTTTGGTTGGGCCCTAGTATCGGTGTCTGCCGCTCCTTGCTTGTCTCCTTCACTGAATAAAGCTGAGCTTCAATTTTCAGGCTTTCGGCCTACATCAGATATTAAACTGCATTTGGCCTACTAGTTTGGTTGGGCCCTAGTAACGGTGTCCTCCGCTCCTTGCTTGTCTCCTCCACAGAACAAAGCTGAGCTTCAATCTTCAGGCTTTTGGCCTATAGGAAATTTTAAACTGCATTTGGCCTTCTTGTTTGGTTGGGCCCTATTAACGGTGTCTGCCACTCCTTGCTTTTCTCCTCCACTGAACAAAGCTGAGCTTCAATCTTCAGGCTTTCGGCCTGCATAACACATGAAACTGCATTTAACCAACTAGTTTTGTTTGGGCCCTAGTAACGGTGTCTGCCGCTCCTTCTTTTCTCCTCCACTGAACAAAGCTGAGCTTCAATCTTCAGGCTTTCGGCCTATAGGAAATTCTAAACTGCATTTGGCCTACTTGTTTGGTTGGGCCCTAGTAACTGTGTCTGCCGCTCCTTGCTTTTCTCCTCCACTGAACAAAGCTGAGCTTCAATTTTCAGGCTTTCGGCCTACATCAGATATTAAACTGCATTTGGCCTACTAGTTTGGTTGGGCTCTAGTAACGGTGTCTGCCGCTCCTTGCTTTTCTCCTCCACTGAACAAAGCTGAGCTGCAATCTTCAGGCTTTCGGCCTATAGGAAATTTTAAACTGCATTTGGCCTACTTGTTTGGTTGGGCCCTAGTAACTGTGTCTGCCGCTCCTTGCTTTTCTCCTCCACTGAACAAAGCTGAGCTTCAATTTTCAGGCTTTCGGCCTACATCAGATATTAAACTGCATTTGGCCTACTATTTGGTTAGGCCCTAGTAACGGTGTCCTCCACTCCTTGCTTTTCTCCTCCACTGAACAAAGCTGAGCTTCAATCTTCAGGCTTTCGGCCTATAGGAAATTTTAAACTGCATTTGGCCTACTTGTTTGGTTGGGCCCTAGTAACGGTGTCTGCCGCTCCTTGCTTGTCTCCTTCACTGAATAAAGCTGAGCTTCAATTTTCAGGCTTTCGGCCTACATCAGATATTAAACTGCATTTGGCCTACTAGTTTTGTTGGGCCCTAGTAACGGTGTCTGCCGCTCCTTGCTTGTCTCCTCCACAGAACAAAGCTGAGCTTCAATCTTCAGGCTTTTGGCCTATAGGAAATTTTAAACTGCATTTGGCCTTCTTGTTTGGTTGGGCCCTAGTAACGGTGTCTGCCACTCCTTGCTTTTCTCCTCCACTGAACAAGGCTGAGCTTCAATCTTCAGGTTTTCGGCCTGCATAACACATGAAACTGCATTTAACCAACTAGTTTGGTTGGGCCCTAGTAACGGTGTCTGCCGCTCCTTCTTTTCTCCTCCACTGAACAAAGCTGAGCTTCAATCTTCAGGCTTTCGGCCTATAGGAAATTCTAAACTGCAATTGGCCTACTTGTTTGGTTGGGCCCTAGTAACGGTGTCTGCCACTCCTTGCTTGTCTCCTCCACTGAATATAGCCGAGCTTCAATTTTCAGGCTTTCGACCTACATCAGATATTGAACTGCATTTGGCCTACTAGTTTGGTTGGGCTCTAGTAACGGTGTCTGCCGCTCCTTGCTTTTCTCCTCCACTGAACAAAGCTGAGCTGCAATCTTCAGGCTTTCGGCCTATAGGAAATTTTAAACTGCATTTGGCCTACTTGTTTGGTTGGGCCCTAGTAACTGTGTCTGCCGCTCCTTGCTTTTCTCCTCCACTGAACAAAGCTGAGCTGCAATCTTCAGGCTTTCGGCCTATAGGAAATTTTAAACTGCATTTGGCCTACTTGTTTGGTTGGGCCCTAGTAACTGTGTCTGCCGCTCCTTGCTTGTCTCCTCCACTGAATAAAGCTGAGCTTCAATTTTCAGGCTTTCGGCCTACATCAGATATTAAACTACATTTGGCCTACTAGTTTGGTTGGGCCCTAGTAACGGTGTCTGCCGCTCCTTGCTTTTCTCCTCCACTGAACAAAGCTGAGCTTCAATCTTCAGGCTTTCGGCCTACATAACACATGAAACTGCATTTGGCCTACTAGTTTGGTTGGGCCCTAGTAACGGTGTCTGCCGCTCCTTGCTTTTCTCCTCCACTGAACAAAGCTGAGCTTCAATCTTCAGGCTTTCGGCCTACATAACACATGAAACTGCATTTGGCCTACTAGTTTGGTTGGGCCCTAGTAACGGTGTCTGCCGCTCCTTGCTTGTCTCCTCCACTGAACAAAGCTGAGCTTCAATCTTCAGGCTTTCGGCCTACATAACACATGGAACTGCATTTGGCCTACTAGCTTGGTTGGGCCCTAGTAACGGTGTCTGCTGCTCCTTGCTTGTCTCCTCCACTGAATATAGCCGAGCTTCAATTTTCAGGCTTTCGGCCTACATCAGATATTGAACTGCATTTGGCCTACTTGTTTGGTTGGGCCCTAGTAACGGTGTCTGCCGCTCCTTGCTTTTCTCCTCCACTGAACAAAGCTGAGCTTCAATCTTCAGGCTTTCGGCCTATAGGAAATTTTAAACTGCATTTGGCCTACTTGTTTGGTTGGGCCCTAGTAACGGTGTCTGCCGCTCCTTGCTTTTCACCTCCACTGAACAAAGGTGAGCTTCAGTCTTCAGGCTTTCGGCCTACATAACACATGAAACTGCATTTGGCCTACTAGTTTGGTTGGGCCCTAGTAATGGTGTCTGCCGCTCCTTGCTTTTCTCCCCCAATGAACAAAGCTGAGCTTCAATCTTCAGGCTTTCGGCCTATAGGAAATTTTAAACTGCATTTGGCCTACTTGTTTGGTTTGGCTCTAGTAATGGTGTCTGCCGCCCCTTGCTTGTCTCCTCCACTGAACAAAGCTGAGCTTCAATTTTCAGGCTTTCGGCCTACATCAAATATTAAACTGCATTTGGCCTACTAGTTTTGTTGGGACCTAGTAACGGTGTCTGCCGCTCCTTGCTTGTCTCCTCCACTGAACAAAGCTGAGCTACAATCTTCAGGCTTTCGGCCTATAGGAAATTTTAAACTGCATTTGGCCTACTTGTTTGGTTGGGCCCTAGTAACGGTGTCTGCCGCTCCTTGCTTGTCTCCTTCACTGAATAAAGCTGAGCTTCAATTTTCAGGCTTTCGGCCTACATCAGATATTAAACTGCATTTGGCCTACTAGTTTGGTTGGGCCCTAGTAACGGTGTCCTCCGCTCCTTGCTTGTCTCCTCCACAGAACAAAGCTGAGCTTCAATCTTCAGGCTTTTGGCCTATAGGAAATTTTAAACTGCATTTGGCCTTCTTGTTTGGTTGGGCCCTAGTAACGGTGTCTGCCACTCCTTGCTTGTCTCCTCCACTGAACAAAGCTGAGCTTCAATCTTCAGGCTTTCGGCCTGCATAACACATGAAACTGCATTTAACCAACTAGTTTTGTTTGGGCCCTAGTAACGGTGTCTGCCGCTCCTTCTTTTCTCCTCCACTGAACAAAGCTGAGCTTCAATCTTCAGGCTTTCGGCCTATAGGAAATTCTAAACTGCAATTGGCCTACTTGTTTGGTTGGGCCCTAGTAACGGTGTCTGCCACTCCTTGCTTGTCTCCTCCACTGAATATAGCCGAGCTTCAATTTTCAGGCTTTCGACCTACATCAGATATTGAACTGCATTTGGCCTACTAGTTTGGTTGGGCCCTAGTAACGGTGTCTGCCACTCCTTGCTTGTCTCCTCCACTGAATAAAGCTGAGCTTCAATTTTCAGGCTTTCGGCCTACATCAGATATTAAACTACATTTGGCCTTCTAGTTTGGTTGGGCCCTAGTAACGGTGTCTGCCGCTCCTTGCTTGTCTCCTCCACTGAACAAAGCTGAGCTTCAATCTTCAGGCTTTCGGCCTATAGGAAATTTTAAACTGCATTTGGCCTACTTGTTTGGTTGGGCCCTAGTAACGGTGTCTGCCGCTCCTTGCTTGTCTCCTTCACTGAATAAAGCTGAGCTTCAATTTTCAGGCTTTCGGCCTACATCAGATATTAAACTGCATTTGGCCTACTAGTTTTGTTGGGCCCTAGTAACGGTGTCTGCTGCTCCTTGCTTGTCTCCTCCACTGAACAAAGCTGAGCTTCAATCTTCAGGCTTTCGGTCTACATAACACATGAAACTGCATTTGGCCTACTAGTTTGGTTGGGCCCTAGTATCGGTGTCTGCCGCTCCTTGCTTTTCTCCTCCACTGAACAAAGCTGAGCTTCAATCTTCAGGCTTTCGGCCTACATAACACATGAAACTGCATTTGGCCTACTTGTTTGGTTGGGCCCTAGTAAGCGGTGTCTGCCGCTCCTTGCTTTTCTCCTCCACTGAACAAAGCTGAGCTTCAATCTTCAGGCTTTCAGCCTACATAACACATGAAACTGCATTTGGCCTACTAGTTTGGTTGGGCCCTAGTAACGGTGTCTGCCGCTCCTTGCTTTTCTCCTCCACTGAACAAAGCTGAGCTTCAATCTTCAGGCTTTCAGCCTACATAACACATGAAACTGCATTTGGCCTTCTAGTTTTGTTGGGCCCTAGTAACGGTGTCTGCCACTCCTTGCTTGTCTCCTCCACTGAATATAGCCGAGCTTCAATTTTCAGGCTTTCGACCTACATCAGATATTGAACTGCATTTGGCCTACTAGTTTGGTTGGGCTCTAGTAACGGTGTCTGCCGCTCCTTGCTTTTCTCCTCCACTGAACAAAGCTGAGCTGCAATCTTCAGGCTTTCGGCCTATAGGAAATTTTTAACTGCATTTGGCCTACTTGTTTGGTTGGGCCCTAGTAACTGTGTCTGCCGCTCCTTGCTTTTCTCCTCCACTGAACAAAGCTGAGCTTCAATTTTCAGGCTTTCGGCCTACATCAGATATTAAACTGCATTTGGCCTACTATTTGGTTGGGCCCTAGTAACGGTGTCTGCCACTCCTTGCTTTTCTCCTCCACTGAACAAAGCTGAGCTTCAATCTTCAGGCTTTCGGCCTATAGGAAATTTTAAACTGCATTTGGCCTACTTGTTTGGTTGGGCCCTAGTAACGGTGTCTGCCGCTCCTTGCTTGTCTCCTTCACTGAATAAAGCTGAGCTTCAATTTTCAGGCTTTCGGCCTACATCAGATATTAAACTGCATTTGGCCTACTAGTTTGGTTGGGCCCTAGTAACGGTGTCTGCCGCTCCTTGCTTGTCTCCTCCACAGAACAAAGCTGAGCTTCAATCTTCAGGCTTTTGGCCTATAGGAAATTTTAAACTGCATTTGGCCTTCTTGTTTGGTTGGGCCCTAGTAACGGTGTCTGCCACTCCTTGCTTTTCTCCTCCACTGAACAAGGCTGAGCTTCAATCTTCAGGTTTTCGGCCTGCATAACACATGAAACTGCATTTAACCAACTAGTTTGGTTGGGCCCTAGTAACGGTGTCTGCCGCTCCTTCTTTTCTCCTCCACTGAACAAAGCTGAGCTTCAATCTTCAGGCTTTCGGCCTATAGGAAATTCTAAACTGCAATTGGCCTACTTGTTTGGTTGGGCCCTAGTAACGGTGTCTGCCACTCCTTGCTTGTCTCCTCCACTGAATATAGCCGAGCTTCAATTTTCAGGCTTTCGACCTACATCAGATATTGAACTGCATTTGGCCTACTAGTTTGGTTGGGCTCTAGTAACGGTGTCTGCCGCTCCTTGCTTTTCTCCTCCACTGAACAAAGCTGAGCTGCAATCTTCAGGCTTTCGGCCTATAGGAAATTTTAAACTGCATTTGGCCTACTTGTTTGGTTGGGCCCTAGTAACTGTGTCTGCCGCTCCTTGCTTTTCTCCTCCACTGAACAAAGCTGAGCTTCAATTTTCAGGCTTTCGGCCTACATCAGATATTAAACTGCATTGGGCCTACTAGTTTGGTTGGGCCCTAGTAACGGTGTCTGCCACTCCTTGCTTTTCTCCTCCACTGAACAAAGCTGAGCTTCAATTTTCAGGCTTTCGGCCTACATCAGATATTAAACTACATTTGGCCTACTAGTTTGGTTGGGCCCTAGTAACGGTGTCTGCTGCTCCTTTCTTGTCTCCTCCACTGAACAAAGCTGAGCTTCAATCTTCAGGCTTTCGGTCTACATAACACATGAAACTGCATTTGGCCTACTAGTTTGGTTGGGCCCTAGTATCGGTGTCTGCCGCTCCTTGCTTTTCTCCTCCACTGAACAAAGCTGAGCTTCAATCTTCAGGCTTTCGGCCTACATAACACATGAAACTGCATTTGGCCTACTTGTTTGGTTGGGCCCTAGTAAGCGGTGTCTGCCGCTCCTTGCTTTTCTCCTCCACTGAACAAAGCTGAGCTTCAATCTTCAGGCTTTCAGCCTACATAACACATGAAACTGCATTTGGCCTACTAGTTTGGTTGGGCCCTAGTAACGGTGTCTGCCGCTCCTTGCTTTTCTCCTCCACTGAACAAAGCTGAGCTTCAATCTTCAGGCTTTCGGCCTATAGGAAATTTTAAACTAGATTTGGCCTACTTGTTTGGTTGAGCCCTAGTAACGGTGTCTGCCGCTCCTTGCTTGTCTCCTCCACTGAATATATCTGAGCTTCAATTTTCAGGCTTTCGGCCTATATCAGATATTAACCTGCATTTGGCCTACTTGTTTGGTTGGGCCTACTAACGGTGTCTGCTGCTGCTTGGTGTTCTCCTCCAATGAACAAAGCAGTGCCGCCTGTTTACTCCTGTTACCAATTTTGAACTGCATTTAGCCTACTTTATTCTTTGGGACCATTGCCCAGCCACTGCTAGATGAGTCTGCTGGTACATTGACCAAGACCACTACATTCCCCTTGCATTCTACACAGCCAGAATCTGACCCTGCTGAAAGTCAGGTTCCCCTTCCCGCATACTATACCACCTTACACGGGGACAAAGAGGAAGGTGCAGATGAAAGTGCAGGTTCATTCATCAGGTGGGGGAGCATACTCGTTGGCGACGTCACTGGCACAGGGCCCCTCATAGTATGCAAAAGCGTCTCTGCCGGTGGGAGGCGCCCCACCGTCAAACACACTGCTGTACTTTGAGGGGCCCTGTGCCAGTGCCAATGCGAACAAGTGGGCCCCCCCTGCTTGCTCTGGATCACAGCACTTGCAAAGTTTTAATACTTACCTCTCCCGGCTCCACTGCCGTGACGTAGTCCGCGTTTCCTGGGCCCACAAAAAACTTGAGCCAGCCCTACCCCCCTCCCCACAACTTTATCCAAATGACCCCCAATTTTCAATGCCTAACTATTATTATAAGGTAAATTAAAATTCACAAGCTTAAGTGACAAGAATTGATGTTTTTGACATTAAAATGGGCACTATTGGTGTTTTCCTGTCCTCCACTCAGTGCCAACTTTGATTCCCCATTGACTTACATTGGGTTTCGTGTTTCGGTCGATCCCCGACTTTTCGCGATAATCGTCCGATATCACTCGACCCGACTTTTGACAAAGTCGGGTTTCGCGAAACCCGACTCGATCCTAAAAAAGTAAAAGTCGCTCAACCCTATTTGTAAGCCAAAACCAGGAGTGGAATAAACAGAGGAAAAGTATAATAGAAACACGTCACCACTTCTACATTTATCACCCACTCCTGGTTTTGGCTTATAAATACTGATGTAAAATACTGACCAAATACTGCTAGTGTGACGGCAGCCTTAGACAGCTGCAACACATGCGGATATTGCCTGTTTGCTAGGCAATCCCCACATGTGTTGTGGCTGTCTAACAGGTGCAAAATATGCAGCCTCAGGGACTGGAACATATTATCTAAGCATGCCCAAGATACTCGTATAACATGTGAGCATGCTCGGATAACATGTTATCCGAGCACATTCCCTCATCATTAGTCGCCCCTATTTTCTTAAAGAGAAGCTGTCAGAACAATTATGTGATTACCCAGCTCTTCCACCTGCCTCCGGTCTTGAATGACAGGTCACCGCTGAGATTTTAAACAGAGGGGGCAGGTCATTGAAAAGACTGGAGGCAGTGGAGGGGCAGGGAATCACAAATAGGGAGGAGAAGACCCAGTGCACAATCCAGCCCCTGTGCACCAAATCTAATCAGCAGAAATGATGAATAAAGAAAAACAACAGAGTTGATTTCTTCACTGAAGGTATCAATGTATTCAGTATTACAGTGCCATTACAGCCAAGCATTTACGCTACATTACAAAATACTGCTGACAGGTTTTCTTTAATGAATGAAAGCTTTTCTGAGCAAATCCCTCATGCTTCGTATTTGAATTATTATTTTGTTATTATGCATTTTCTGATTTGAATTGTAAAGTGTTATGATATAGAATATGTTGGTGCTACGTAAATAAACATTAATATTATTTACAAGCTTAAACATAAAGGTGTATAAGTATCCATTGGGTCACATGTGACATTTGGGAAATCATAACTTCTCCAGTGTTTGATAAAAGCCTAATGAATGAGAAGGAATAACCAATAAACTATGACTACTAGACAGGGCCGGACTGGCCATCGGGCAGTTCTGGCAAATGCCAGAAGGGCCGATGGCAGTAGTGGGCCGCTCGAGTGTGCTGCTGTCGGCACACTCTCCCCGCTGTCGCGGCACACTCCCGGCCCCGCATTCAACTATACCGGCGTCATAAACGCCGGTACAGTTGAATGCAATGATGGAGGAGAGAGCGTCTGCTGACGCCCCCTCTCCCATCATTCCCCGCTCTGCCTGCCGCTGACACTGCGGGTGCGCGATGACGTCATATCATATCATATCATAGACTGCAGCTGCTGAGACCAGAGCCAGAGCAGCGCGGGGCAGGAGGAAAGGTGAGTAGAGAGTTTTTTTTTGTTTTTTTTTAATCAATGAGTGATGACTGGATTGTTGAGCTATTGAGGGGGGGGGGGGGGCTGCCTGCCTGCATTACATTCTATGGGGGCTGCCTGCATTACATTCTATGGGGGCTGGCTGCATTCCATTCCATGGGCTTGTGCTGCATTATATTCTATGGGGCTGGCTGCATTCCATTCTATGGACCTGTGCTGCATTATATTCTATGGGGCTGGGCTGCATTATATTCTATGGGGCTGGCTGCATTCCATTCCATGGGCCTGTGCTGCATTATATTCTATGGGGCTGGCTGCATTCCATTCCATGGGCCTGTGCTGCATTATATTCTATGGGGCTGGTTGCACTCCATTCCATGGGCCTGTGCTGCATTATATTCTATGGGCCTGTGCTGCATTACATTCTATGGGCCTGTGCTGCATTACATTCTATGGGCCTGTGCTGCATTATATTCTATGGGCCTGGCTACATTCCATTCCATGGGCCTGTGCTGCATTATATTCTATGGGGCTGTGCTGCATTATATTCTATGGGGCTGTGCTGCATTATATTCTATGGGTCTGGCTGCATTCTATTCCATGGGCCTGTGCTGCATTATATTCTATGGGGCTGGCTGCATTCCATTCCATGGGCCTGTGCTGCATTATATTCTATGGGCCTGTGCTGCATTACATTCTATGGGCCTGTGCTGCATTATATTCTATGGGCCTGGCTGCATTCCATTCCATGGGCCTGTGCTGCATTATATTCTATGGGCCTGTGCTGCATTATATTCTATGGGGCTGTGCTGCATTATATTCTACTAGACTGTGGCCCGATTCTAACGCATCGGGTATTCTAGAATATGCATGTCCCCGTAGTATATGGACAATGATGATTCCAGAATTCGCGGCAGACTGTGCCCGTCGCTGATTGGTCGAGGCAACCTTTATGACATCATCGTCGCCATGGCAACCATTATGACATTTTCGTCGATACTGTGCCCGTCGCTGATTGGTCGAGGCCTGGCGGCCTCGACCAATCAGAGACGCGGGATTTCCATTATGACATCATCGTCGCCATGCTGTGCCCGTCTCTGATTGGTCGAGGCCTGGCGGCCTCGACCAATCAGAGACGCGGGATTTCCAGGACAGACAGACAGACAGACAGAAAGACAGACAGACAGACAGACAGACGGAAAAACCCTTAGACAATTATATATATAGATGGGGCTGTGCTGCATTATATTCTATGGGGCTGTGCTGCATTATATTCTATGGGGCTGTGCTGCATTATATTCTATGGGGCTGTGCTGCATTACATTCTATGGGGCTGGCTGCATTCCATTCTATGGGCCTGTGCTGCATTACATTCTATGGGTGCTGTGCTGCATTACATTCTATGGGGGCTGTGCTGCATTACATTCTATGGGGGCTGTGCTGCATTACATTCTATGGGGGCTGTGCTGCATTATATTGTATGGTGGCTGCCTGCATTACATTCTATGGGGCTGTGCTGCATTACATTCTATGGGGCTGTGCTGCATTACATTCTATGGGGCTGTGCTGCATTACATTCTATGGGGGCTGTGCTGCATTACCTTCTATGGGGGCTGTGCTGCATTACCTTCTATGGGGGCTGTGCTGCATTCCATTCTATGGGGGCTGTGCTGCATTACATTCTATGTGGGTCTGTGCTGCATTACATTCTATGGGGGCTGTGCTGCATTATATTGTATGGTGGCTGCCTGCATTACATTCTATGGGGGCTGTGCTGCATTACATTCTATGGGGGCTGTGCTGTATTACATTCTATGGGGGCTGTGCTGTATTACATTCTATGGGGGCTGTGCTGTATTACATTCTATGGGGGCTGTGATGTATTATAGTCTATGGGGGCTGTGCAGCATTACATTCTATGGGGCTGTGCTGTATTATAGTCTATGGGGGCTGTGCTGTATTACATTCTATGGGGGCTCTGCTGTATTACATTCTATGGGGCTGTGCTGTATTATAGTCTATGGGTGCTGTACTGTATTACATTCTATGGGGGCTGTGCTGTATTACATTCTATGGGGACTGAGCTGTAATGCTGGATACAGCTGTAATTATATGTTATATAGTCGTGTTACTCTCCCCTCACTTCTTGTAGCCTACAAGTGTACAAAGATATTATACAGTCACCATGTGACAAGTGGGCCTGTGTGACTTCAAATGCCAGGGCTGAATTTTAGTCCCAGTCCGGCCCTGCTACTAGATCACCAATCATGTATGTATTGTGGAATATTGGCTCACTTGGCTGCTCACAGAGGTAGACACAGGCACGTTTCTTCTGCTGTAAGATATGGCATAAACCACTTCAGGTTCAATAAAATAAACACGGCCTTTCTGGCGTAACAGGAAAACAAAAGATAAAGTATTCCACAGTCCATATGCCTGCGGGGATCCACCTGCTTTAGATGCAACAACCGGGTTCAGTACAGTTTAACACAAAACACTTCTCTGCAGCTGCCAGCTCCAGACACACCGAACACCGAATGACTCAGAAGGCTGACTATTTACCTTCTAAACCCCAGCCTGGAGAGGAAATATGGTGAACAGTCTTCCACAGGCTCCTCAGCTGTTCACTTAAAAGCTTAGTCCCTCAAATGGCCTATTAACCCCTCTCAGCACTTCAGGTTTCAAATCACTGAAGCTAATAGCCTCAAACACATCTCTCCTCCAGTACTTTAGCGGTACCTTTGTTACATTTCCACACCCTCTGGCTGGCACCTTTCTCTACAAAGCATGAAAGTGTAAGGCTGGTTTCACACTTGCGTTTTGATCTGCAGAGTTTAAAAAAAAAACGCATGTGGTGAAAAAACGCATGTAAACACGTGCAAACGCTGTGTTTTTTAGACGCATGCGTTTTTGCATGCAGAAAAAAAAACGCAGCGTTTTGCCGCGTTTACATGCGTTTTTTCCTGCATTTGCGTTTTTTAAACACATGCTGAGAAGTGTGTGACAGCTGCCAATCATCAAAATCAACTAGAAAACCCACTATAAACAGAAATAGCTAGGGTTAGGGTTAGGGTTAGGATCCCTAGTAACCCTAGGGATCCTAACCCTAACCCTAACCCTAACCCTAGGGATCCTAACCCTAACCCTAACCCTAGGGATCCTAACCCTAACCCTAACCCTAAGAGTTAGGATCCTAACCCTAACCCTAAGGGTTAGGGTTGGGATCCCTAGGGTTAGGGTTAGGGTTAGGGTTAGGATCCCTAGGGTTACTAGGGATCATAACCTTAGGGTTAGGGTTAGGGTTAGGATCCCTAGTAACCCTAGGGTTAGGGTTAGGGTTAGGGTTTTCTTGTTTTTTCTTGTGTTTAGGGTTAGGGTTAGGGTTAGGGTTTTGGTTTTCTTGTTTTTTCTTGTGTTTTCTTGTGTTTTTCTATAAAAACGCATGCGTTTTTAACGCAAGCAAACTCATGTGCTTAAAAACGCATGCGTTTACATAGACAGCAATACATTTTTTTGCCGCGAATAAACGCATGCGTTTTTTTGCGGCAAAAAAAGCCACTAGAAATTACTACAGGTTGCATTTCTGCAACTAAACGCACGCATCAAAAAACGCATGCGTTACCGAAAACACATCAAAACGCATGCTAAAAAAATGCATGCGTTTTTAATGTTAAGTATAGAAAAAAAAACGCATGCGTTTTTTAGCGCTAAAACGCTGCAGATCAAAACGCAAGTGTGAAACCAGCCTAAACAGGGCATCTTCATTAACGTGTAGCTTAGTGGGCCTGTTCTTCACATGAAAACTAAAGTCATGGAGTGCTAGAAACCACCTAGTGAATCAGGCATTCTTCCCCTTCCTTTCCCTCATCCATCTCAGCTTCGTATGATCTAACAGTAGCCTAAACTTCCTGCCTAACAGGTAGTACCTCAGGGTGTCAATTGCCCATTTGATTACCAAGCACGCTTTGTCTACGATGGCATAGTTCTTTTTACTGGAGAGTTTCCTACTCAGGTATAGGACTGGATGTTTATCCCCATCTAACTCATGGGACAACACAGCTCCAAAACCAACCTTGGAGGAGTCCGTCTGGACTACAAGCTCCTTAGCGAAGTCAGGTGCAACCAAGACCGGATATACATTAGGCGAGCTTCAACACCTGGAATGCCATCTCTGCTTCAGAGGACCATCGACATCTTCATGCCTTTTAGATTAGTCGGGAGGTGGCTGTCATGGCAAAATTCAAAATAATTCGCCAACAGTATCCCACAATTCCCAGAAATGCCCAAACTTGCTTCTTGGAGACTGGCCAATTCTGGATTGCCTCCACCTTATTTACTTGCCGCTGTATTTCACCCCTTCCGACAATGTAGCCCAAGCTTGGATCTGCTGCTGGTAACTTTCCTAATCCGGGCTGAAGATCACAATGTCATCCAAGTATGCTGTAGCATACTTTTTGTGAGGTGCTAGGATCTGGCCCATGGCCCTCTGGAAGGTAGCTGAAGCTCCTTGCAGCCCGAACAGCATCTTGGTAAACTGGAAACAACCATAAAGTGTCAAGAAGGCCTTATTCTTACTGGCACTTTGGGACAAGACGATTAGCCAGTACCATATCTTTAGGTCCAGGGTGGTGATGCATTTGGCTGACCCTAGCCTGGGGCATCAGATATGTGTTGAATTTAGACACCTCATTCAGCTTTCTGTATTCGGTACAGAAATGCCTGGGGCTGGACTAGCCACTCTGTGACTTGTTGATGACGTCCATGCTCAACATTCTCCTCACCTCCTTTGAAAACACCTCGTGCATGGCTTTGGAGATTTCATATGGCTTTGATTCACCTGCACATGCGGTTCCTTCAAGATCGCATGCTCAACAACCTGCATATGTCCTGGCAACAGGAAAGCAGGTCTCATTTCTGCTGAAGCATATCTCGGCACTATTGTTTCTGGGCTGGTAACAGTATCTCTGCCACTCTGACCTCCTTGACCTTGGCTTCAGGACTGGCCCACAGGCACATTGCTTCCACCGGTTCTCTATCTCTCCATGGTTTTAGCCAGTTGATGTAGTACACCTGATATGGCTTTCTTCTCCCTGACTGATGGACCTTGTAGTTGACGTCACTGATCTTTTCCATCACCTTGTATGGCCCTTGCCACTTGGCCAGGAATGTACTTTCCACCGTGAGGATCAACACAACACCCGGTCTGCAGGGCTGAACTGTCTCAGTCTCGTAGACTGATTGTAGACCCTTGCCTGGGACTCTTGTGCTTGAAAGAGATTCTCCCTCACAATCGGCATTACCTTTGCAATCCTATCCTGCATTCCTGCATCTGGGCCACATGCTCGATGATGCACCAGTGGTGTGTAACCTCTGCTTACCAGGTCTCGTAATGTCCAGAAATCCTTGAGGCTGCCGAGAACCCATACAGGCCTGTGAAACTTCTCTAATAGAGAATAACATGTATTGGAGAAGGCAATGCCAGTCTAGGCCACCCTTCTCTACGACCTTCTTAAGCATGGACTTTAGAGTCTTGTTGAACCTCTGCCCAAAGTCATCTGTCTGAAGATGGTACACTGACGTCCTGAGCTGTGTAATCTGGAGAGCCTTACACAACTTCGTTATCAATTTGGACCCAAAAGGAGTTCCTTGGTCTGTCAGAATCTCCTTTGCACACTACTTGTAGCTCTCGGTCTATACTTCTGGCAGAAGAGATTCTCAGTAGTAGTAACACCTCCGGGTACCACGTTGCATTGTTCATCACCAAAACATAACCAGTTTATAAATACAAGTCAGGGTATCAATAACTTGTGAACCAAAAAAATTAAACCACTAAAAAATAACTTTTAATAGTATATTAAAAACTTGAAAGACTCAAAACATAAACAAAAATTATTAAAAATAGACCTATATGAGTGCTAGCAATATATATCACTCAAGGTTAATCAAATGTTAGTCTATATAAAGGACTAGGTAGGGTACAAGGGAGACTATCATTTCCCTAGTATTCCCTGTCAATTGCACCACCTAGCTGCGGAGGTTGGCACCCTAAGGTTAGAGATTGTGCCCCCCCGCTCAACGTCAATATTCCACACTCTGTCTATAGTTTGAGTACAGCACAAACAATAATGGGAAAAATGGGTAGAAAGCACATGTATGTATGTCAAGTATATTGGCTGAGCACAAATTTTCTATATTTAAACTGTATAGAGAGCTCTGAAAGTTCTATACAAGGAATGTCAGTTAACATATAATCTCAGGGATCAGATATTATTAGGTAGGGTAAAAACGGGACCATCATTTCCCTATTATTCCCTATTGGTTACCCAACCTATCTGTGGAGGTTGGCACCATAATGTTCAATGGAATGGCACCCCCATTCAACGTCGATGTCCCTGAATTCTCTGAAAATGAACCCTATTTCCATACAGAAGAAAGAGGGGTATAAATACAGAGCATAAGTGTGTATAACAAAATATGTCTGCTGAACATATTAGCTTACATAGTGATGAGCGAGCGTGCTCGTCACTAACTCACTCGAGCAACAGTGTGCTCAGCATGCTTGTTACTCAGCTCGAGTCCCCACCCCGCATATTTGGTGCTCTTTAGGCAGCCAATGAACATCTGGAGATTGTCTGACACTGACAGTCACTGTAATGCTGAAGCCATCTTAGTTGTGGCATTACTGTGATTGGTTGGCCACATAGCGTCATCAGGTCTATATAAGACCCATGACACCATGCTTGGCACACTGTACCCCAGACACAAGCAGTGTAGGGAGAGGTGCTGATGAGAGAGGGACAGAATTGTAGCTGCATATTAGCTAGGGATTCAACCACATTTATATTTCTATGAAGTACAACAACAGTCCGTGTTAAGGTTAATTATAATCAATATTAATACTGCTGTTAGCAGCACTTAGGGAAAGATTGTGCTGAATGAATTGTGTAGGACAGGATATGGTGAATTGCACGTCCTTTATGCTGCAACCTCAAACTAATACCAAAACCTCTTTTCAGGGCTAATATTTTTCTTTTCGCTCTTAATCTTGCAAATTGTTCTGAGCAGGGAAATATTATACACCATTTTTACTGCAGAAGTTGTGCGTCAAAACCATACAACCAGACTTGGTTGGATCTTAATAGCATCGCTATATTGATACTGCAGTCTCATACAGTAGATAGATTCCATGCCTCTGCCTCAATGTGTTTCCCCAATGCGGTTCATTAGGAGGCCCAGTTTGTATGAGATATAAATCCTCAAATGATCATAGATCCATGTGGCAAGTGACACTTGACTGCCTTGTGTCTGTGGCCACCCCACTGCTTCTTACTGACTGTGTGGTTCTGCTGATCCCTCCCCCTGTGCGCTGCTGTGGTTGCTCTGCATGTCACCTTCCCAGGTTGTGTCAGTGATTTTATCAGCCACCACTTCGTCTTCCTCTTCTGCCGTGACCTCGGTGACATCCCCGCTAGCACCATGAGAGTTTTTCTCATGGTGCTAGTGGGGATGTCACCAAGGTCACGGCAGTTCAGTCTGGTTGGGAACGGAGCCTCAGTGACCGGAGGTAATGATGATGTAATCGCCAGTCACTGAGGCTGCACTTGCAGCAGTTCAGTCACCAGTGGTTCTTAGCCTGAATGGTCACATTTTGGCACCGTCCATATTGAAAACTGTTTTTCCCCCAGACATGGATTACGGTGTAGGACAGAATGACGGAGAGGTGAGGGATGTTGTTTTTTTTATTTTAGTTTTATTACAGGAGAGCGAGGGCTTCGTTAGAATAGGCATTTGGTGAGTATAACTGTGTTTGTTATTTTTAAATAAAAAAAGGAAAACTGTGTTTTGTTTTATTGCTAATGAAGGACTTTATTCTGGCTGTGCTTTTATGTACCATACAACTGTAGGATTAGTAATGGATATGTGTCTTACAGACGCCTCTCCATTACTAAGCTGTGGGCTTGATGTCACCTGACAATACTAGGGTGACATCAACCCCACAAATATTAACCCTAGAATTGGCGCATCTAGTGGAAATTCCTTTTCTGGGCAGCTGCGGGCTGCTATTTTTAAACTTGGGAGGCGAGCAATATCCATGGCCCCTTACCAGCCAGAGAATACCAGCCCCCAGCTGTCTGCTTTAGCAAGGCTGGTTGTTAAAAATGGGGGGACCCTACGCCATTTATTTAATTATTTATGTAAATAATTAAAAAATATGGTGTAGGGACCCCTGTATTCTTGATAACTAGCCTTGCTGAAGCTGACAGCTGAGAGTTGCAGCCCCCAGCTGTGAGTTTTGCCTGGCTGGTTAACAAAAATATAGGGGAACCCACGCCGGCATTTTTTTAAAATTATTTATTTACAGCGCAGGAGCTGGCTAATGAATAACCCCATCAGCCGCTCCTGCTCTCGCTGTTATTAGCGGCAGCAGGTGTCGGATGATGAAAACAGTTGTCCCATCAATTGACACCAGTGACTGGAGGTAAACTTTATACCTCCGATCACAGCTGAGTGCTCACGCTGTCTTTTGACAATGTGGGAACCACGGATCTCTGACTGGTGGTGTATTCAGTGTCCGTGCCCGAACAATAGGTGTTCGGTACGGACGCCGAGCTTTTCTGTTCAGGTTCGCATATCTCTATTAGTCAGTATCACAAAAAAAAATTTACATCCAGGTACCTGATAGATAATGTTGTCTCTGGAATCAATCGCTTTCTTTTCTTCTTCATCTTATCCAGCTCTTCTCTGCAGACTTCCATCTTCTCCAGTCTTCTGCAGCACATCCTCACATGATGCTCTGAAAGCTAGCAGTGTCATTATAATGCTCCTGAGTCCTGAATAAAAATATATGTCATACGCTGAGCCCCTAAATAAATAATTGCCCCTTACTATATTCCCTGCACTAGATATGACCCTCATACTGTCCCTCTTATGGTACATGCCCTCCACACTGACCACTCCTATCCATACTGAGCCCTCTCTTCACACTGTCCTTTAACACTCTGCCCCCTTATACTGCCCAGTCTCTATACTGTGCCCTTCATTACACCCCTCCTACTTGGAATGCTGTTTCCTCCTGGCTGTACCCTTACACTGTTCACCACACTACTCAGTCTCTATTCTGTGTCCTCTCACACTTTCCTCCCCCCATACTGTCTTTACTTTCCTCTTCATGTACTCCCCCTGCTAAACAAACTGACTCCTCACATATTTACCCCCTCGCACATCCCCCTGACTCCCCATACTGTGTCTGCACACATTCCATCACCCTCGCTCCCCATAGTTCCACCTCACATATCCCATCACCCTCGCTCTCCATACTGTCTCCACACACATTTTTCCCCCTTGCTATTCATACTGTGTCCACACTCATCTCCCCACTCACCCCCAACGAATAAATCCACTACACCCCACACAGAATAAATCCATCCCCCTCCAAAGAGAATAAATGTACCCTGTCCCACACACAAAATAAATCCCCCCACACACACTGAATAAATCCCCCCCACACACACTGAATAAATCAGACACACTTTGAATAAATCACACACACACTGAATACAGTAAATCATACACACACAGAATAAATCTCCCCCCCACACACACACACACAGATTAAATGCCCACACACTGAATAGATCCTCATACACTGAATAAATACACACACAGAATAAATCCCCCACCACACACACAGTGAGTAAATCACACACACAGAATAAATCCCCCCACACACTCTCTGAATAAATCCCTCCAAACTGAATAAATACACACAAACAAATACACTCACTCTGAATAAATCTCCCCCCAACACACATCTTCGCTGTCTTCAGCTCCTCAGCCACAGGAGCACTTTCAGCCTCTCTCTTCTGCACGCCGGCTAATGATGTCAGCAGCGTGATCACATGACCTGATTACGCTGCTGGCGTCTCTGTGACCCAGCGGTTAGAGCTTCAATTGTACTCGTGTATGTAAGACGGGAGTACAATCAATCTCTGGGAGCCGGCATGCTGCAGCTTCTTTGTGCTGTCTGTCAGCTTGACAGCTGGCTCAGAAAACTGCTGACTGCCATTCCTGGGGGTGGCAGAATGCAGCCTGCGGGGGAAGACACTTTGGACCACTGCACTGCACCCTCCTGCCAGCTGCACCCTGGGAACATGCCCCGCCTGCCCCCTCTAGATATGCCTCTGCTGTACATGTATATATTTCAAATTTGGTACTGATCTGGCTTCTTAATTTATCCTTTGTATATATGTGCAGCACCCCAGTCCTGGTCGTTGCAGTACTCACGCTCCGCCACTAAGGGGAGTGATGGTACGTCTGATGGCACTTAAGGAGTTCACCTGACCAGGTATCACAGTCACACATTACACTTCACACTCTGGCCACCAGGGGGAGCAAAGGGTCCTATGATTAGGCCACTCCTCACAATCTGGTAAAATTGGGGGCTGGATAGGAAGTTAGAGAGAAGCTGACTGGGTTTTGCCCAGGCAACACCTAGTGAGAGAAGAGGTTGCTTGGGAAGATTCATGGGGGTCCCTGTCAGGGGTGGGATCCTGACAGAGGCCTAGCGAAAAGGACAGATCGTTACGGAGCCGCACCTGCACTTCATTGCGGCGGTATCTTAAGAAAGGATAAGAAGCAAGGTTTATTGTGGAGAAGTGAGAAACGAGATCACAGCACAAAGGCGAAAGAACCAGTAGGAGTCGTGCCTCGAGAACGGCAACATCCAACTGAGGCGCGTAGCCGGTGGCCGGAATGCCGAGGAAGTATTGGGCTCCACTTCAAACCAACGGCAGGGCAGTTAATTTTAGGTTGGCTGCTTCACCTAAATCACCTAATGAAGACAACGGAGGCAATTGTGGGAGAGGGGTGTCTCTAGGGTCCCTATAAAATAAGTCCAGGCCTACCCCGTCATACGGGTGCGTCCTATCCATATCATCTGGGGGACGGAGAGAAAGAACAGAAACATACACGAGAGTTGTGAGGACTATCCCGTGGTGCTCAGCAGGGAAGTACTACAACACCCAGGCGCTAGTAGGTAGGCACTGATTTCCACCTGCAAAGGGAACTCTGGATGTGCCTTCGGACCGGCCGGTCTCAGCCAGCCCAGTTAACAGTGCTCTGGATTGCGGATGCCGAAGCCTTCAGTAAAGAGGTAAAGAGACTGCAACCCTGTGTCCTCGTTATTTACTGCGACCTACACCACCACCTACACCTTTTATTGGGCGCCCCTTAGCAGGACCACGGACTGGGTTAGGCCACTGTGACATCCTCAGAACCGATAGACCCTTGTACCGAGTACCCCGCTGTCCTGCGTCTGGGGGCTGCTCCACATGCATATATGTTATCAATATCATCTTAACTATACAATTTTCTAATCCAGTATTAGTCTGTTTTTTTGGAGTGATATGTCTGCGTATACACATAACTTTCTAATCCAGTAGTAATCTAGCCATATGGACATTCATTGTCTTCTAATTCAGTATTCAACTGGGAACACAGATTATCTAATCTAGTATTAATCTGGCTTTGTTCACCAACTTGTCTGTATACAGTATATGTATATTGCTTTAGTATTGGTTTGACAATACAGACATACTCGGTTTGACTGACAGACCCTTTTGCACTCATGACCGTAATTTTTGGATATAATATCTACAGGACTATCTATAAGACCTAATTTGTGGTCTGACTTTACTGATAATAGGTTCTTTTTTGTTAATTATTCTTGCACTCTAGGGAATTAGGTGTCTTTTATGAATTATTAATAAACAATAGCTTTTTAAGGGTTTATGTACATATGATGAGACACATTTGCCAGCAGGTGGTGTTGTTATGTCAGAAAGTAAGGAGGAGGACCAGGGTGTGGAAGTGGGTGACAAGATGATGGATGATGAAGTCACTGACCCAACATGGGAATGTGACATGCAGAGCGAGGATAGCAGTGCACAGGGGGAAGGATCTGCAGCACCACAAGAGGCAGTAAGAGGTAATGGTGTGGCCAGAGACACAAGGCGGGAAACTGTTCCTCAAAGTACCAACACTGGTGAAGTTGCCAAGCCAAGGCTTAGGTGTTCACGAGTCTGGTGCATTTTTAAAGACAGTCCAGTAAACCTAATGAAGGCTATTTGCAACATCTGCCATGTCAACATCAGCAAGGGCAGCACAAATACCAGCCTGACCACCACCAGCATGCTCAGGCACATGCAAGCAAAGCACCTGACTACTTGTGCCTGAAGGTGACACCACTGCCTCTTCCCCTGTTCTATGTGCATGCCAATCCCCTATCCATGATGTAGGTGAAGATGTCTCCTAACCTGCACACTTTCAACCACCTTCAGCAACCACGTCCGCATCATCCTTGTCCTAGCGCTGCATTCAGATGTCTCTACCTCAGTTCTTGGAACACAAGCATAAATACGCAGCCACCCACCACAGGCTACAATACTAAATGGCCACATTTCCAGGCTGCTTGCCCTGGAATTGTTACTGTTTAGGCTTGTGGAGACGGAACCTTTCTGCAACCTCATGGCAGTGTCTTTCGGTGCTCGTTCCAAAGCCGCCACTATTTCTCCTGGTGTGCCGTCCCCGTTTTACACAAGCACGTGTTCCAAAACATAATCCGTGGCCTGACCAATGCTGTGACTGGGAAGGTTCACATAATCACAGACACCTAGACAAATGCTTGTGTCCAAGGAAGCTACATTTCCTTTGGTGAACACTGTGGAAGCTGGGACCCGGTCGAACCCGGGGATGGAACACGTGTTACCAAAACAGAGGATTTTGGGTCCTGGCTCATTGAGGGTTGCCTCCAACTTTTACAGTACTTTCTGCACCTTCCATGTCACAAATATCCACATCAGTTGCAAGCTGGAAGCACTGCAGCACTGCCTCAGCTAAGTGGCAACAAGCTCTGCTGAAGCTAATCTGCTTAGTTGACACACCACTACAGAGTTTTAACAGACCAGATAGATCTGTAGCTGTCGCCCCTGATCCTACAACCAGGCATGGTCGTGTGTGACAATAGCCATAACCTGGTGGCAGCTGTGAAGGTTGGCAACCTCGCACATGTACCATGCCTGTCTCACATGCTCAACTTAGTGATTCAGCGGTTTCTCAAAACCTACCCATATCTGCCCATGCTACTTGTGAAAGTATGACACGTGTGTGCCAATTTCCGCAAGTCAGCTACAGCTTCCGCTGCCGTGGCAATGCTACAGCAGCATTTACAACTTCAAGCTCACCAGCTTGTGTGCGATGTTAGCACACATTGGAACACAATGGTAAATATGTTGGAAAGGCTTTATGAGCTGCAGAGGGCAGTAGTTGAATACCAGCTACACCATGCACGTCGGTATTCTGGTCAGCCTTCACACATAAGAGCTGATGAGTGGGCATGGATGTCTGACATCTATGTGGTTCTCCAAAAATATGAGGACTTGACCAAGATGATGAGCGGTGATGATATCATAATCAGGCATCACTATCCTGCTTATCTGTCTACTGAAACACTCGCTGCTTACAATTAAAGAGGAGACTTTGCAGGTGGAGCAAGTTGAGATGGAGCAAGAGACTATACTGGGTGATGCTACACAGCCCAGACTCATCTCATCTACGTAACATGGATTGGGAAATAAGGAAGAGGAGGAACAGGAGCTTGTTGCCTGCACTACAGATGGCAGTACCCACACCACCTTAATCCCATCTGTTCAGGATGGATGGCCTGAATTCTAGGAGTTTGAGGAGCAAGACGAAGAGGACGACATGGACAGTCACCCTCTTGCTGGGGATAGGGAAGTCTTGGCTGTTGGCAGTCTAGCTCACATTTCCTGTGACCCTCGCGATGTACACATTTTGGCCAACACTAATTGCTGATTGGTCACCCTTCTAGACCCAGGATCTTTCCTTTTCCTCCTCTACCACCACATAGACAGAGTGATCATGCTACTCTCCCTATAATTTTTTAAGCACATTCACGATGCCTGCAAAAACAATTTTTAGAGGCCTACCTTGAAAATTATTTTATAAATATATATATATATATATATATATATATATATATATACACTCACCGGCCACTTTATTAGGTACACCATGCTAGTAACGGGTTGGACCCCCTTTTGCCTTCAGAACTGCCTCAATTCTTCGTGGCATAGATTCAACAAGGTGCTGGAAGCATTCCTCAGAGATTTTGGTCCATATTGACATGATGGCATCACACAGTTGCCGCAGATTTGTCGGCTGCACATCCCAAAGATGCTCCATACAAGGCAGGATGGATCCATGCTTTCATGTTGTTTACGCCAAATTCTGACCCTACCATCCGAATGTCGCAGCAGAAATCGAGACTCATCAGACCAAGCAACGTTTTTCCAATCTTCTACTGTCCAATTTCGATGAGCTTGTACAAATTGTAGCCTCAGTTTCCTGTTCTTAGCTGAAAGGAGTGGTACCCGGTGTGGTCTTCTGCTGCTGTAGCCCATCTGCCTCAAAGTTCGACGCACTGTGCGTTCAGAGATGCTCTTAGGCCTACCTTGGTTGTAACGGGTGGCAATTTGAGTCACTGTTGCCTTTCTATCAGCTCGAACCAGTCTGCCCATTCTCCTCTGACCTCTGGCATCAACAAGGCATTTCCGCCCACAGAACTGCCGCTCACTGGATTTTTTTTCTTTTTCGGACCATTCTCTGTAAACCCTAGAGATGGTTGTGCGTGAAAATCCCAGTAGATCAGCAGTTTCTGAAATACTCAGACCAGCCCTTCTGGCACCAACAACCATGCCACGTTCAAAGGCACTCAAATCACCTTTCTTCCCCATACTGATGCTCGGTTTGAACTGCAGGAGATTGTCTTGACCATGTCTACATGCCTAAATGCACTGAGTTGCCGCCATGTGATTGGCTGATTAGAAATTAAGTGTTAACAAGAAGTTGGACAGGTGTACCTAATAAAGTGGCCGGTGAGTGTATATATATATATATATATATACAGTAGGTATGAAAATACAATTTTTCACTCTTTGTTTTATTGCAGCCATTTGGCAAATTCAAAAAAGTTATTTTTTTTCTCATCAATGTACATTCTGCACCCCATCTTGACGGAAAAAAAAAACAGAAATGTAAAAGTGTTTGCATATTTCTTAAAAAAGAATAACTGAAAACTGAAATATCACATGGTCATAAGTATTCAGACCCTTTGCTCAGTATTAAGTAGAAGCACAATTTTGAGCTGGCACAGTCATACAACCAATGGATGAATTTAATGTCAGGTTATAAGCTTTTATTTACATAACATGGATAAGCGACATAACTTCTGCCAGGGAGTGTATTACCTAAGGCTTGTTTGTCCACCCACCACGACACGAGTCCTGAGGAAGCAGGAAGAAATGAGCGTTAGGGTGGAGGGACATACAGTGGGCACTGAAAGTATTCAGACCCCTTTAAATTTTTCACTCTTTGTTTTATTGCAGCAATTTGGTAAATTCAAAAAGTTATTTTTTTTCTCATTAATGTGCACTCTGCACCCCATCTTGACTGAAAAAAACCCAGAAATCTAGAAATTTTTGCAAATGTATTAAAAAGGAAAAACTGAAATATCACATGGTCATAAGTATTCAGACCCTTTGCTCAGTATTAAGTAGAAGCACAATTTTGAGCTAGCACAGTCATGAGTCTTCTTGGCAATGATGCAACAAGCTTTTCACACCTGGATTTGGGGATCCTCTGCCATTCTTCCTTGCAGATCCTCTCCAGTTCCATCAGATTGGATGGTAAATGTTGGTGGACAACCATCTTCAGGTCTATCCAGAGATGCTCAATTGAAACAAAGAGTGAAATATTTAATGGGGTCTGAATACTTTCCGTACCCACTGTATATGTGTAATATACTAAATATATATATATATATATATATATATATATATATGTATATATATGCCCCGGGGTAAATGTTTTTCAGCCCATGCTGTCAGCTGGTTGTCACATAGGGAGTTCTCACACTGCATACAGGATTTCACAGTCGGAACAACAGAATTTGTACAGTAAGTACAGGACATCCTGGTATCCTCCATACCATTCTGAGTAGATGCGATACGCCCCACTATGTTTTCCAGAAGGGTTGATGAAATAACAGTCCTTGATGCTGCAATTCTAAACTAATCTCTTTTTCAGTGCTAATTCAAATAGATTATATTCTGTCATAATAATACTGCTCTTATCTGCAGTTTGTGTAGGGTGAGATGTGGCAGTAGGTATAGCATATGACAGGCATCTAGTCAGGGATTATTACCTTATAAATTCTGATCCTTCCTGATGCAGATTTTTTTCCATGGACTCATTGACCGATTCATGTTTTTTTTATGGTAATCTGTACTCTAAAATGCATCCAAGCTGCCAGTTTTACTTGCATTACTCCAGACTTTGGGGCTGCCAAGTACAATAAAAAATCTTTTTAGGGCCGGTTAAAATCCCTTCTATATTCTACAATAATATCGCTCTTTTCTGCAATTCGTCTATAGTGAGGTGTGGAAGTGGGAATAGCGTGTGACAGACATCTAGTCAAGGATTATTACTAGTGATGAGCGAGTGTACTCGTTGCTCGGGTTTTCCCTAGCACGCTCGGGTGACCTCCGAGTATTTATGACTGCTCGGAGATTTAGTTTTCATCGCGGCAGCTGAATGATTTACAGCTACTAGCCAGGCTAAGTACATGTGGGGGTTGCCTGGTTGCTATAGAATCCCCACGTGTGTTCAAGCTGGCTAATAGCTGTAAATCATTCAGCTGCTGCGATAAAAACTAAATCTTTGAGCAGTCATAAATACTCGGAGGTCACCTGAGCGTGCTCGGGAAAACCCGAGCAACGAGTACTCTCGCTCATCACTAATTATTACCTTATAAATTCTAAGCCTTATTGCTGTTTTGTTCCATACACTCATTGATCTATTCATGTTTTTTATGGTATTATGTATAAAATTTAATAATTTAATGTGTCTATTCACAGTTTCTCTTTATGTAAGAGATAGTGGAGGGAGACTTTACGCTACTGGAGCTGGAATTACCACTTCTGAACTCTCCAGTGCTTTGTTTCCATCTATTTCTGGGTGGTTCTTAAAGTATGTTTGGGGTCATTGTCCTGCTAGAAGACCCTTGACCTACTATGATGCAAACCCAGTTTTCTGACCCAGGGCACTACATTATGACCCCAAATCCTCTGGGAATCTTCACATTTCAATGCACCCAGGGCCAGAGGTAGTAAAAAAACCAAACAAAATATCTTTGAACCTCAACAATATTTGACTGTAACTACTGTGCTCTTTCATTTGTTGGCCTCATTTCATTTACAGTAAACAGTAAAATTATATGCTTTACCAAAAAACTCTATCTTGGTCTCATCTGTCCACCAGACACCAGCTGGCCTTCTATCAGTAGAAAGAGCAGTCTGGTGACACTATCCAAACAGTGATGGCCAGCTGATGGCCCTGAAAAAATAAAATTTGACTTTCAGTGTATCTGATCATGTCTCACACACCACATGGCCAAATAACATATTAAAATGATAAAATTACATTTCCTGTTAAATGTTCTTTTCACCATTTAAAGCAATGCAAACGTGCAAAAACACTGCGTGTGAACTTAGCCGAAGGTGTGGAGGAGTATTTTTTTTCCCTTATTTATTTTGCCTTATATGCAATTCATTATCCTGGAAAAAATGTTTCTTAATTTTGTTCAAGTCAAATCCATTTTAGGTGTGGCTTTGTATGTTTTATTGCCATAAAAGTGGCGTAATACACTGACAACATTGTTCTCAGCACGGGGTCTTCTCTGTGCTGTTCCCATGCCATTTCAGCTCTGTTTACATAATTTTCAGCAATTTTTAAACCACCTCCAGGGGAGGCCACCTGAAAAATGCTTGAGTTTCCCATTGACTTCCATTATACTCATTACTCGGGTCGAGCACCCGAGCATTATGATTTACTCGACTTGAGTAACGAGTACCCAAACATTTTAGTGTTTGCTCATCACTACTTACATTAACACATTAGCTAACAATAGATATAGCAGAAGATCCTTAAATTTTATAGGGAGCCAAGGAGTCCAGTACCAAGGGTGAAGATAATTATCAAGAACATATATTGCCCCAAACACCCTTCCTCTTGGATGTTGAATATGGACGTCACAGAAATTAAGCCATACAATATTTCCCATTATTCCCATTATTTTGCACGTCCCACAATCTGCCATCTGCATAGATATGCCCAATAATTTCGGTATCACTGATAGACAAAAGATACTTATCATTAGTTGTCCCTTAGTAATTGGAAATATTGTATGACAATTTCTGTATGTATATTTGGCGGACACATCTTTGTTTTCAACAGTGATTCATTAGAGAGGGTACCTAGAACAGCATATGTGGTAAAATCATAATGAAAAGGGACAACTAATGTTCTTTCTATTTTTGATGATATGTGACATCCATATTGTTGAACACATTTATACAGGTCATTGATTGTGTGACATTATAGAGTAATGGAAATATTTTTCAGCATAACAATTGTGTGTACATTTGGCAGACACAAATGCTTTTTGGAGAACATCCAAGAGGAAGGGTGTTTGGAGCAATATATGTTCTTGATAATTATCTACATTCTTGGTACTGGACTCCTTGGCTCCCTATACAACTTAAGGATCTTGTGCTATATATATTTTGTAAGCTAATGTGTTCAGCAGACATATTTTGTTACACACACTTAAGGTCTGTATTTATACCCCTCTTTCATCTATTTGAAAATAGGGCGTATTTTTAGTAATTTAGGGATATCGATGTTGAGTGGGGGTGCCATTTCGCTGAACATTAGGATGCCAACCTCCGCAGATAGGTTGGGTAACCAATAGGGAATAATAGAGTATTCATAGTCCCCTTTTTACCCTACCTAATAATATCTGATTAATCCCTGATGCATTTGTTAACTGACATTCCTTGTACTGAAATTTCAGGTCCCTCTATATAGTTTAAATAACCTTTTAAAAATATTTGTTCAGCCATTATAATTGACATACATACATGTGATTTCCACTCATTCTTCCCCCCTATTGTTTGTGCTTTACTCAAACCATAGACTGAGTGTTTAATAGGGCACTCATGGATATCGTCATTGAGCGAGGGCACCATATCGCTAACATTAGGGTGCAAACCTCCACAGCTAGGTAGGACAATTAACAAAGAATACTAGGGAAATGATAGTCTCCCTTGTTCCAGCTCTATATATAGACATTTGATTAATCCTGAGTGATATATATTGGTTGTACTCCTATAGATCTATTATTTATATTTTTTGTGTATGTTTTGAGTCTTTCAAGTTTTTAATATACTATTAAAAGTTATTTCTTGGGGGTTTAGTTATAGTCCATCACCATCAGGATGTACTGGTACCCCCTAGAGGACTTATCTAGGGGCCTAACAAGGACCATGGCAATCCAGTCAAATGGGACATCTATAATGGGCAGGGGCACTAGGGGACTGGGGAAGTAGGATATGGGAGCAGATAGCTCCATGTAGGGCAGGACCGGCAGAAATTAACAATGTCTCGTTGACATCCAGGCTAGTAGAATCTCTGAAGAACCCACTCTTGAGTTTTGTCTTCTCTCATATGCCCTCCCAAAACATGAGAATGGGTCAGGTCTAGTACTCTAAGCCTATAGAAACCCGGTACTAACAACTGTTTTATCACTTTCCATCTCAGCTTAGTGACCCGATATAAGAGCTCCTCATTTAAAGTGAAATAGGGAAACCTGGCGTCAGCACCTGGCTCTTAAGCAACTCCATTTATCACAGTCACATTGTCAAATGCACGTTTTAGCATAAGATCCAGCATTTGCGCAGTCGCAAAATTCCCCACCGAAACCCCCAACTCAGGAATCTAGGCCTCATTGGTCACCCTCTCATCCTCATCACCAGCAAGGTCACACAGAGGAAACTCATTTGCCTCCAACTGTGATGGGGATTCATCATTGTTAAACAGGCCCCTGTCTGCGTCATTTGGTATCCCCGCCTTCCGCTATAAGTCCTGTTCTATTATTACTGGGTGTAGAGGTTCTTAACCACTCCCCACCTCATGGGTCTCAGCCCCACAGTTAGTTTTTATAGTCAATCTGGCAATGGGGCAGTCCTTGGCTTCCTGGTGAATACAGTGAATGCCAACGTGTTTTTCAGGGATCAACTCATGGGGGAGTGTGGCCCCACCCAGTTCAAGAGTCCTGACACCAGTACCCCATTTATTGTTATGAGTCATGTCTGCAGGCTAATAGTCCACAATGCAGGTGGGGTAGGCATAGTATGAACAACACCTCCCTAGGCTGCAGTCCATTTTAGGGCTCCCTCTGGGTATGCCAGTAAGGGTATGGAACACCATCCAGCTTCCTTAGGGACCTCTCGATCACCTGGTACCTTACCACTAGGCTAACCAGATCATCCACATTTAGAGGGTCCCCCTGGGCAACCCAGGTCTGCACTGGACTGGGAAGGGAGTGAATACATCTATCCATTATGACCCATTTCATCATCTGGGCTGTGGTGGAGGACTCCGACTGTAACCATTTATGTAACAAATGCAGCAGATCAAACATTTGGGAGCAAGGGGGTTTGTGCCAATATCTCAGTTTTTAATTTAAAATATTTCCAGCCATCCTGTAAGGCCAGGTCATAATAAGTATTCTGGCTAGTTAGATAGGGGGTCAGCATCTCCACCCACTCCTCAGGTGGCAGGTTCTCCCGCTCTGCCACTCTTTTAAACACAGTCAAAAAAGCTTCAACATCATTGTCCAGGATCATTTTGTGCATTGCTTGTCTTATCGCCTTCCGGACGTATGTGTCATCACCTAGACTTGGAGGAGGGCCTGACAGTCTCCCATGAACGGCCTCTGCGAGGCGTTCCATCTGCTGCATAAGCACCTCCTGTTGCTGTCACTGCTGCTGCTTTTTTTGAACTACTGCACCAATAGTTTATTTTTTTGTTGTGCCAGCTGCTTCTGCTGTTGTACTTGCTGCTGTTGTTGCTGCTGTTGTTTGCCTTATACCAGGTGTTTGATCAGCACCTCCATGCTGTCTGACATCACTTTCTGGTTTATTGCTGCCTTCACCCAGGACCTGCGGTTTGTCCACCATCATCACATATGTTTCCTGGGGAAATTGCCTGCACTTCCAGCACCAACTGTGGAAGATTGGCTCACTCGGCTGCTCAAAGATGTAGACACAGACACATTTCTTCTGCTGACTTATTAAAGAAACAGCAAAAACCACTGCAGGTTCAATAAAATAAACACAGCCTTTCTGGCATAACAGGAAAATGTATGATAAAGTATAGCAGAGTCCATATGCCTGCAGGGATCTGCCCGCTTTGAGGGCAAAAAATGGGTTGAGTAGACTGACCATTTACCTTCTAAATCCCACCCTGGAGAGGAGATATGGCGAACAGCCTCCCACCCACTGTTCGACTGTTCACTTATGTGCCTAGCCCTTAAAATGGCCTATTTACCCCTCTCAACACTTAGTATGCTGGAGCAAACTTTCAGGTTTTAAATCACTGAAGCTAATAGCCTCAGTGAAGCATATCTCCCTTTCAGTACTTTGCCAGTTTCTTTATCACAGTATCCATAACATAGTACCAATAGAAATCTATGCATCCATACTGTATTTCAATGTGGGTACAATTTCATATGGAGGCACATTAACCCCTTAGTGACCGCCAATATGTCTTTTAACTGACCTGAGATATAAGAGCATAGCATCCACATACAGGTGACAAACCAGCAACTGTTGGCTGTACACTATAGCTGACAACTTGCTGCATCAGCCACAATCAGTGTTTACACCTTCCAAATCTGTTTAACCCCTTAGATGCTGCTGTCAATAGTGACTACATCATATAAATGGTTAACAGAGTGTGGGGCTCCCTCTTTATCCCAATTGATGCCCTCAGATCATGATTGTGTGGTCCTGATGTTTGCCATGGCAATTCATGACCAAATAGCGGTGTTAGAGTCTGACAGCTGTTGTAACCTGTTCAGAAGTTAGCAGCATTTAGGTGGTAAAAATACACATTTTCATTCTGCTTCACGTAACTTGTCTTATCTATAGCCTTCTTTCTCTCTGTGCTGTGTTGTGTATAAGCATGTGATTCGTCAGATTTTGCATTAGTCTTTGCCTGATGAAGAGACCTGTGTAGTCTCGAAAGCTTGCAATTTGTTACCATCTTTTCAGTTAGCCATTTGCAGATATCAAGCACTGAGGACTCTCACGTCTAAATATTTTTCTAGATGTAAATAAGCGATTGCTCTCGGCCTGTTCAGGAGTGGATGTAAATTGTAAGTCAGTTTTCTTTTCTTTTAGTTTAGTTAGTCTTTAAAAAACAAGAATTAAATTCTCCATTATTTAAAATTAATAAACATTGATATTTTTATTAGAACATATTAATCTTTTTTACACCTTTAAACTAAAAGAAGTTAAGATTTTTCCACTTACTGCAGAACTGGCATTAGAACAGTTCATGAAAAAGTAAATTGGCACTCTATAAAGCCATGTCAGCAGCATTAAAAGTATTAATCATTATAAGTACTAATGGGAATGAATGCTGAGACGTTCGACAAACGCCAGGGAAGCGTGTAATGGAAATATCCTGTCGAGGTTAACTGTATGTTCAGTAGATCAGTCACTGGCATAAATTGGCGGAAATAGGAATTGTGATTCCTCTCTCCAGTTCACATAGCGAGGTCAGCTACAGTACTGAGATCCAGGAAACTTCAGGGGACGTTAGAGTAGGACATTTTGTTTTCACTTTTTTTATATCCTGCAAAATTACTATAAAAGTTATCAATCAATTCAGCATCTTTTGCATTTTAACTCTCAGGAATTTTCCTGTAAAATGATCTCATTCCATGATAAACACAAGACTAAAATACTGATAGCAGTGTAAAGATAAATTGCTTTTACAGTAAGACCACTTTCACAGGACTCTATCACGGACACATTTTAATATTCATATTTTGGGCTCCACACCAGCACGTCCCACAATTCTAGCTATGTTAAGTAGGATTACTGTAGGGTTGTAAAAAAAATTAGGTTTGGTTAAGTTGAACCACAAAAGGTTTGGTTGTTATATTATTATTATTATTTATTGTTATAGCGCCATTTATTCCATGGCGCTTTACATGTGAGGAGGGGTATACATAATAAAAACAAGTACAATAATCTTAAACAATACAAGTCATAACTGGTACAGGAGGAGAGAGGACCCTGCCCGCGAAGGCTCACAATCTACAAGGGATGGGTGAGAATACAGTAGGCGAGGGTAGAGCTGATCATGCAGCGGTTTGGTTGATTGGTGGTTACTGCAGGTTGTAGGCTTGTCGGAAGAGGTGGGTCTTCAGGCTCTTTTTGAAGGTTTCGATGGTAGGCAAGAGTCTGATGTGTTATGGTAGAGGGTTCCAGAGTAGGGGTGATACGCGAGAGAAATCTTGTATACGATTGTGGGAAGAAAAGATAAGAGGGGAGTAGAGAAGGAGATCTTGTGAGGATCGGAGGTTGCGTGTAGGTAAGTACCGGGAGACGAGGTCACAGATGTATGGAGGAGACAGGTTGTGGATGGCTTTGTACGTCATGGTTAGGGTTTTGTACTAGAGTCTCTGGGCAATGGGGAGCCAATGAAGGGATTGACAGAGGGGAGAGGCCGGGGAATAGCGGGGGGACAGGTGGATTAGTCGGGCAGCAGAGTTTAGAATAGATTGGAGGGGTGCGAGAGTGTTAGAGGGGAGGCCAAAGAGCAGGAGGTTGCAGTAGTCAAGGCGAGAGATGATGAGGGCATGGACTAGGGTTTTTGCAGATTCTTTGTTGAGGAATGTATGGATTCGTGAAATATTTTTGAGTTGAAGTCGGCAGGAAGTGGAAAGGGCTTAGATATGTGGTTTGAAGGAGAGATCAGCGTCAATGATTACCCCGAGGCAGCGAGCTTGTGGAACTGGGGAGAGTGGGCAGCCATTTTCTGTAATGGATAGGTTCGTTGGGGGGGTCGAGTGAGATGGGGGAAAGATGATGAATTCTGTTTTGTCCATGTTAAGTTTCAGAAATCTAGCGGAGAAGAAGGATGAAATAGTGGACAGACATTGAGTGATTCTGGTTAGTAGGGAGGTGATACATGGTCCAGAGACATAGATCTGTGTGTCATCAGCACAGAGGTGATACTGAAAGCCATGAGATTCTATGAGCTGTCCCAGGCCAAAGGTGTAAATGGAGAAGAGCAGGGGCCCTAGAACTGAACCTTGTGGGACTCCGACAGATAGGGGGTGAGGTGAGGAGGTGATGTGTGAGTGGGAGATGCTGAATGTCCGGTCTGTTAGGTATGATGAGATCCAGGATAGGGCCAAGTCTGTGATGCCAAGGGATGAGAGGGTCTGTAATAATAGGGAATGGCCCACTGTGTCAAAGGCAGCCGACAGGTCGAGGAGGAGGAGGACAGAGTTGTGTCGCTTGCTCTTGGCGGTTAAGAGGTCATTGGTTACCTTAGTTAAGGCAGTTTCAGTGGAATGGTGTGACCGGAAGCCAGATTGTAAGCGGTCAAAGAGGGAGCAAGAAGAGAGATGGGAGGACAGTTCAAGGTAGACGTGTTGTTCCAGTAGTTTTGAGGCATAAGGGAGAAGTGATATAGGGCGATAGCTAGATACAGAGGATGGGTCAAGAGAAGGCTTTTTGAGGATAGGTGTGATGGAGGCATGTTTAAAGCTTGAGGGGAAAACACCAGTTGTTAGTGATAGGTTGAAGAGATGGGTTAGGGTTGGGATGAAGACTGTGGTGATGTTTGGGATGAAGTGGGATGGGAGCGGGTCAAGTGCACAGGTGGTGAGATGCGATCTTGAGAGTAGAGTGGAGAGTTGATCTTCTGTAATGGTGGAGAAGTTGGTTTTGGAGGTGGAGGGCTGGGAAGTCGGGAGGAAGGGCTCTGGGGGTTGTTGACCAAAATTGTCTCTGATGTTATCAATCTTCTGCTTGAAAAATGAGGCAAAGCCTTCAGCTGAGATAAGTGGCGAGGGAGGGAGGAGCTGTTATAACTGTGATACAAAGTTTAAAAAACAAGGTTTGTTATAGCTGTGATACAAAGTTTAAAAAACAAGGTAAGAGATTCTATGGGTCCATACACCACTCTATGTATGGTGTAAACTGGCCCATATGTGTCATTGGGCACCCAAGGGCACATGCCAAGGACTTCAGAACTAGTGTTATAGTATTTTTTTTTATTTTTGCAGCCACTACTATTACCATACACATTGTTTTGCAAATCCCCAGGCTGAGGAAGTTCAGGTACCATCCACCACAGTGTTATCCATTCAGAGTAGGGAAGGTTGCAAGTGATGTGTATTCACACAACAGTCTATAGGCATTCCTTGAGATAAAACTTATTGTTGATGTTGGGCTAATGGCAGAGAGTCTAGCTGGTCTGCACCCTACCGCTTGCTGTACACTTGCCAAGCCCCTCTGGCAATAAACTCCGCTAATTGATTCCATCGCTATGGGTAAAAGAACATCATGTGTTCAGTATATTGCGTGTATATAATGAAAGTATGTAGTGTGTAAAAAAGAAAACTGGATCCGCGCTACAGTGCTGCAAAAACAACTCGAAATATGCACTAAATATACGCTTAGATAATGCACAGTAGATAAATCCCCAGAGGGATGATTGCTTCAATGCCCAGTAATACACAGGACACCTAATGTGTACAAATACCACGACCCACTAGTCAGAGCTGCGACCTGAACCAGCATCAGAGATGTACCTGGAGAGCCAGTGAAAAAGATGCCGCACTAACCGTTATGATCCAGTACCCGGTAAATGATGATGGAGGTGGGTCCGGTAGAAGGTGGTGTCCTGTCGGGCTGGTGTGCGGGCAGATGGACGAAGGAGCATGGGTGCCGTGCGGAAGAGCTACGCAGAGCCAGGGACAACTCCGGCCGGTAGCGTCCCTGGATACGAGCGGGAGCTGACCAAGGGAGGAGCTCGCTGGCACAAGGCTCAGCGTGTGACGTCACTGAGCTTGGAGAAAATACGGGGTACCGCAGGAATCAAACCGACGCGTTTCGAAGGAGCGGCGTCCTTCTTCATCAGGGTTACTGATCCCTGAGAATGCCCCGCTATTTAACCCCCCAAAGTGTCACTCAAACTGCCCGGCCCGCCCTATACGCCCGCTACTATAATAGTGTCCAATGGAAGTACAAATAATATAGGATGTAATAAAAGATATATATATATGGGAAGAATGGTCTGCAAAACCATGTAATAAAGAAAGTGATATAGACCTCATAGAAGTTACAGCTCGTGTAGGGACAACCTATATGCGAGACACATATAGTGCAGGTGTAAGACAGTACTACTGCAATAAATTACCATATTTTCCGGCGTATAAGACGACTTTTTAACCCCCGAAAATCTTCTTAAAAGTCGGGGGTCGTCTTATACGCCGGGAATCGACTTGTACGCCGGTGTATATGGTGGGTGGGGAGGGGGAGTGATCCTGATGACGAGGGGGCGTCTCACAGGAAAGTGAGTAATCCCCATTACCTTATCCTAGCGGTGCAGCGTGGGGGTGTCAGTGCTGGGAGCGGCGGCGGCTGCTGTGTTCTGGTGCGGCGGCTCCTCTTCTGTGTGGGGCCTCTGTGCTGTGAGGTGGCGGCGGCAGCGGCGTATCTTTATCCAGTTGGGGCTCCTCCGGCATCTCCTTAGCCCTGGAGGCCCCGCCGCAACTCCATCGGTGCAATGTGGTGGCCTCCGGGAAAATGGCCGCTGCTCAGATTCAGATCTCGTGTCCCGAGATTTCGGGACGAGATCTGAATCTGAGCAGCGGCCATTTTCCCGGAGGCCACCGCATCGCACCTATTGAGCTGCCTCCGGGAAAATGGCCGCTGCATTGCACCGATGGAGTTGCGGCGGGGCCTCCAGGGCTAAGGAGATGCCGGAGGAGCCCCAACTGGATAAAGATATGCCGCCGCCACCGCCACCGCACAGCACAGAGGCCCCACACAGAAGAGGAGCCGCCGCACCAGAGCACAGCAACCGCCGCACCAGAGCACAGCAGCCGCCGCCACTCCCAGCACTGAGACCCCCACGCTGCACCGCTACGATAAGGTAATGGGGGATACTCACTTTCCTGTGAGACGCCCCCTCGGCATCAGGATCACTCCCCCCCCCCCCCCCAAAAGGCACATATTCACCGGCCCTATAAGACGACATAGGGTGTATAAGAAGACCCCCGACTTTTAAGAAGATTTTATATTTTAACTGGTAAAGTTGGGGGGTCGTCTTATACGCCCAGTCGTCTTATACGCCGGAAAATACGGTAAGTGAAATTTGGTAAAATGGATAAAAACAAATCTTTAATAAATACTAAGTTAAAATTAGAATTAATGTTAGATAAACACTGATTAAAACCAATAAAATAAGACAAATAAAAAGGGAAAAAACGGAAGAGGATACGAAATAAAACCAATCAAGGACCAGGGAGATGATAGGCTACCCCAAGTGCGCTAGGACCCCAAAGGAAAAAGAAACAAAAAGTATTGGCCTAAAAAGCAAATATTTCAAGCCCATGATTAAGGCCTTTAGGTGCAAGGCTGTTAAGGGAAAAGATCCAATGGGATTCGGCCCTGGACATGGCTTTAATCAGATTGCCTCCTCTTAAGTTTTGTTTTACAAAGTGCATGTCCACATACCGGGACAGATTTGCTGTTAAGCTGTTAATCCCCGAGATAATAGGCCTACCTGGTGGGCATGTAGCATTCTTGTGCATCTTAGGGATGTGGTAAAAGATGGCCAAGCTGGGATCTTTATTGAATACAAAACCAAATTCTTTTTTGTTAAGTATACCCAGGGATTGGCCTTTTAGACACAAAGATTTAAGTTTATTGATAAACTGCAGTGTGGGGTCACTTTTCAGTTTCCTGTAGGTGGTAGTGTCACTGAGTAGACGAATTGATTCATCGTGATACATGGCTAGATCCATGATCACAATACCTCCTCTCTTATCCGCAGGGCGAATAACAATGCTGTTATTACTCTGAATGTCTTTAATTGCTTTTTTCTCAGCATTGGTTAGGTTACAGGGAATATATCTGGGCTTCACTCTTTGTAATTTCCTGATATCATTCGTGACTAGTTTGTCAAAAGTTAGAAATGCCTCGGAATGCTCATGTATAGGGTTAAAGGAAGAGGGATTAGCCAATGTAGTATGAATATATGTGTCAGGAATGGGGTTGGTGTTTCTTGTGGATAATTTTTCCTTTTTGAGAAAGAATTTTTTTATATTGAATATTCAGGACCAGATCCATCAGCTACCCTTCATCACCCAATTCCATGCTGGGCACACCAAATTTAGGTCCATTATCCACAAACATTGGACTATACTTCAGGGGGACAAAATCATAGGGGAATTTTTGCCACCCCTACCAAGATTTGTATTTAAGAAAGCAAAATCCCTGGGCAGTACTATAGCCCCCACCACAAGACAATACTCTAAGTGTAAACAAATATCGGAGGCTTCTACCAACACCAAGACAGGGTTTACACCATGCGGATTTTGTCACGGGTGCCGGCATACATCCTTCCAGAAGACACGTCGTTCCACTTTTTCAGATATGGATGATAAGAATGAATATACCATCAGAGACAACATTACATGTGCTTCTTCTATGGTCATATACGCCATTGAGTGCCCGTGCAGAAAACTTTACGTTGGCCGCACCAAGAGGCCCATGATGGTCCGGATAAAGGAACATTTCACCAATATCCATAAAGGCTTCTTGGGCCACCCACTTTCCCGTCACTTTAGTGAGAGGCATGGTAAATCCACCAGGGGCATTGTATTTTGGGGTATTCAAAAAGTAAAACAAAACTTAAGAGGAGGCAATCTGATTAAAGCCATGTCCAGGGCCGAATCCCATTGGATCTTTTCCCTTAACAGCCTTGCACCTAAAGGCCTTAATCATGGGCTTGAAATATTTGCTTTTTAGGCCAATACTTTTTGTTTCTTTTTCCTTTGGGGTCCTAGCGCACTTGGGGTAGCCTATCATCTCCCTGGTCCTTGATTGGTTTTATTTCGTATCCTCTTCCGTTTTTTCCCTTTTTATTTGTCTTATTTTATTGGTTTTAATCAGTGTTTATCTAACATTAATTCTAATTTTAACTTAGTATTTATTAAAGATTTGTTTTTATCCATTTTACCAAATTTCACTTAATTTATTGCAGTAGTACTGTCTTACACCTGCACTATATGTGTCTCGCATATAAGTTGTCCCTACACGAGCTGTAACTTCTATGAGGTCTATATCACTTTCTTTATTACATGGTTTTGCAGACCATTCTTCCCATATATATATATCTTTTATTACATCCTATATTATTTGTACTTCCATTGGACACTATTATAGTAGCGGGCGTATAGGGCGGGCCGGGCAGTTTGAGTGACACCTTGGGGGGTTAAATAGCGGGGCATTCTCAGGGATCAGTAACCCTGATGAAGAAGGACGCCGCTCCTTCGAAACGCGTCGGTTTGATTCCTGCGGTACCCCGTATTTTCTCCAAGCTCAGTGACGTCACACGCTGAGCCTTGTGCCAGCGAGCTCCTCCCTTGGTCAGCTCTCGCTCGTATCCAGGGATGCTACCGGCCGGAGTTGTCCCTGGCTCTGCGTAGCTCTTCCGCACGGCACCCATGCTCCTTCGTCCATCTGCCCGCACACCAGCCCGACAGGACACCACCTTCTACCGGACCCACCTCCATCATCATTTACCGGGTACTGGATCATAACGGTTAGTGCGGCATCTTTTTCACTGGCTCTCCAGGTACATCTCTGATGCTGGTTCAGGTCGCAGCTCTGACTAGTGGGTCGTGGTATTTGTACACATTAGGTGTCCTGTGTATTACTGGGCATTGAAGCAATCATCCCTCTGGGGATTTATCTACTGTGCATTATCTAAGCGTATATTTAGTGCATATTTCGAGTTGTTTTTGCAGCACTGTAGCGCGGATCCAGTTTTCTTTTACATTGTATTCTCTTTCTGACAGTTGAAGCCTCTGTTCTGTCTTGGTTCCTGCGGCTCAGTGCCTCTGGGAGGTAGCGCTGGTGTATTCTTTTACATTATAAAGTATGTAGTGTGTTCACAGCAAGTGAGCATCACTTTATCTTGTGTACATGTGTTTACATCCCAGTTCCTTTTATGAATACTGAATATACATGCTAAGGCAAATGAAGTGAACTAAAAATCCTCACATTTTTTAAACTTTATTAATTTTATAGAATACTTACAAAATATAAAACACAGATGCCTTACAAATAAGGGACACAAAAACAGACCAGCCTAAAGATAGTATATGTATATGACATATAGGAAAAAGTATAGTGGTACTAGCAAGTAAAATAATGGGAAAATAGAGCTGTCATATAGTAGATTACATATAATGTACACTGATGGGTATTCAGACTCCGTTAAATTTGTCACTATTTGTTTCATTGCAACCAATTGGTATGTTCAAAAGGTTCATTTTTTTCTCCTTAATGTAAACTCTGCACCCCATCTTGAGTGAAAAAAACAGAAATGTAGTAATTTTTGCAAATTTATTATAAAACAAAAACTGAAATGTCACATGGTAATAAGTATTCAGACCCTTTGCTCAGACATTCATGTTTAAGTCACGTGCTGTCCATTTCCTTGTGGTCCTCCTTGAGATGGCTGTACTCCTTCATTGGAGTCCAGCTGTGTTTAATTAAACTGATAGGACTTGACTTGGAAAGGCACACATCTGTCTATATAAGACCTCCCAACTCACAGTGCATGTCAGACCAAATGAGAATCATGAGGTCAAAGGAACTGGCCAAGGAGCTCAGAGACAGAATTGTGGCAAGACACAGGTCTGGCCAATGTTAAAAAAGAATTTCTGTAGTACTCAAGGTTCCTAAGAGCACAATGGCCTCCATAATCCTTAAAGGGAAGAAGTTTGGGACCACCTGAAGTCTTCCTAGACCTGGCCGTCCAGCCAAACTGAGCAACTGTGGAAGAAGAGCCTTGGTGAGAGAGGTAAAGAAGAATCCCAAGATCACTGTGGCTGAGCTCCAGAGATGCAGTAGGGATACAGGAGAAAGTTCCATAAAGGAGAAAGTTCCACAAAGTCAACTATCACTACAGCCCTCCACCAGTTGGGACTTTATGGAAGAGTGGCCCGACGGAAGCCTCTCCTCAGTGCAAGACATATGAAAGCCCGCATAGAGTTTGCTAAAAAACACATGAAAGACTCCCAGACTATGAGAAATAAGATTCTCTGGTCTGATGAGATGAAGATAAACCTTTTTGGTGATAATTCTAAGCGGTAAGTGTGGAGAGAACCAGACACTGCTCATCACCTGCCCAATACAGTCCCAACAGTGAAACATGGTGGTGGCAGCATCATGCGATGGGGGTGTTTTTCAGCTGCAGGGACAGGAGGACTGATTGCCATTGAAGGAAACATAAATGAGGCCAAGTACAGAGATATCCTGGATGAAAACTAGGTTCACTTCCAACAAGACAATGACCCTAAGCAGACAGCTAAAATAACAAAGGAGTGGCTTCAGAACAACTATGTGACCATTCTTGACAGGCCCAGCCAGAGCCCTGACCTAAACCCAATTGAGCATCTCTGGAGAGATCTGAAAATGGCTGTCCACCCACGTTCTTCATCCAACCTGACGGAGCTGGTGAGGATCTACAAGGAAGAATGGCAGAGGATCCCCAAATCCAGGTGTGAGAAACTTTTGCATCATTCCCAAGAAGACTCATGGCTGAACTAGCTCAAAAGGGTGCTTCTACTCAATACTGAGCAAAGGGTCTGAATACTTATGACCATGTGATATTTCAGTTTTTCCTTTTTAATACATTTACAAAAATTTCTACATTTCTGTTTTTTTTCAGTCAAGATGGGGTGCAGAGTGCACATTAATGAGAAAAAAATTAACTTTTTGAATTTACCAAATTGCTGCAATAAAACAAAGAGTGAAAAATTTAAAGGGGTCTGAATACTTTCAGTGTCCACTGTATGTCCCTCCACCCTAACGCTCATTTCTTCCTGCTTCCTCAGGACTCGTGTCGTGGTGGGTGGACAAACAAGCCTTAGGTAATACACTCCCTGGCAGAAGTTATGTCGCTTATCCATGTTATGTAAATAAAAGCTTATAACCTGACATCAAATTCATCCATTGGTTGTATAAATTATTCTTTTGAAAGCTGAAACCCTCCGAAATGTGGTTTAGGTTAAGAAAAGAAATTTTCATCAATGCAGAAAGATTAATCAGTTAATGGACACAGAATGGTCAGATTTTGGCAAGACAAAAGTTTTGTCGCCTGGTCATATAATGCACACAATCCTAGTTTACATCCTCACCTGTGCTCAGTAAATGATTGGTTAATTAGTGTGTGTGTATAAAAAGAAACCCATCACCCCAGACCTTCAATTGAACTGCAACTTGAGCTCTGACAACATGCCAATAATCCACCCTGCGACCAAAGCGTGGATTACCAAGAGGCTGAAGACCAGATCCACTGCAGAGGTGGCTGGCACCTTCTAGTGTGTCTCAGCGTCAAGTACAAAGAATTAAAAAAACATTTGAAAAGACTGGAGATGTGCCGCAGGAGACCTACTGGAGCCCGTATGGATCCAAAATACACCCAGAAAACAGTTAAATTTGGTGGTGGAAAGATCATGGTCTGGGGTTACATTCAGTATGGGTGTGTGTGAAACATTTGCAAGGTGGAAGGCAATATCAATAGCCTAAAATATCAAGAAGTATTAGCTACCTCTTATATTCCAAATCATAAAAGGGGTCAAATTCTGCAGCCGGATGGTGCTCCATCTCATACATCCATCTCTACAACAAAGTTCCTCCAGGCAAAAAAGATCAAGGTGCTCAAGGACTGGCCAGCCCAGTCACCAGACATGAACATCATTGAGCATGTTTGGGGTAGGATGAAAGAGGAAGCTTGAAGTACAAAACCAAAGAATCTAGATGAACTCTGAGAGGCAAATAAGACTGCATTCTTTGCTATGCCTGGTGACTTCATTAATAAATTGTATGAATCATTTTTGGATGCAGTCCTTCAAGCTCATGGAAGTCACACAAAATATGAAATATGACTCCAATAGCAACTCAACTTCATTCACCAATGTTATGCAACATATATTTGCATTTAAAGTTAATTATTTGTTTGAATATCACATTACGTTCTGTGGGTGACAACACTTTTGCCTTACCAAAATCTGACCATTCTGTGTGCATTAACTGACCAATATTTCTGCATTGATGCCAATTTATTTTCTTAACCTAAACCACATTTCGGAGGGTTTCAGCTTTTAAAAGAATAATATATACACCAATGGATGAATTTAACGTCAGGTTATAAGCTTTTATTTACATAACATGGATAAGCGACATAACTTCTGTCAGGGAGTGTAGCATATTTAGTTCTATTAGGTTTATGAGTGTTTTGGTGTATTTATATATCTTTTCCTAACCCAAAACAAACCTAAAAACGGCTACTGTCATCAGTACTGCCAGACGGACCAACAAACATAACTTTGAGGCATCTTTCAGTGGGCAATACCATGCATTGTATTATAGAAAAACTCTTTGCAGTCCTATCTAAAGTTATAAGCCACGTCACTCCTCTATCAGGGAGCGTTAATGGAAACCATATCTATGTCTACTGTCACATCTTTACTACAAAAGCTGTATTTTGACAAAATACTACTGTACGGTTGGTTCAGCATACAACATGCATATTCTCTGCATTACATCCACTGCGCTCCAGCACTTTATAGTGGACATTATGTTTATTTTTATCCCTCACACAATTGCTATAATAGAAGGGCCTGCAGCGATAGTCATTGAGGGGCGGGGGCGCCATTTTCATGTTTGGTAGGGTGCCAACCTAATGCAGCCAGGTAGTAGCACTGCAGGGAAAGTTTATCATTAAACCCATTCCCTATTTTATGCTACGTGATATTCATGTCATGATCCAGTCCGAGATTTGTTTCTGATTATTCTCTCCCCAGGATGGTCATGCGGGGGTTAATCTTCTCTTTCTCGTTTCAGGATCTGTCTGGCTATTTCAGTCCGCTGTTACCTGCAAGTAGTGTCAGTTATAGTTCCTGTCTCTGGTTTGAGCAGCTGACCTTGTTATACCCTGATTTGTCCTCTGCCCGTTTACCTAGGTCCCGTTCCTGTGTTCCCCTGTGACTTTGCCCGTTGTAGTACTCGCTCCCTGTTTTGTGACCCCTTGGTATTTGACTCGGCTTGTCCTCTGACCTGTTTTACTGTTGCATCTCTGGCTTTCTTGCTCCCGATCGTCTCTGACTTCTTTGGCGTGTTTCTGACCACGTGCATTGCTGTGACCTCTGGAGCTTCGTTCCCTCTCTGTTGCTGAGCTGGCTGTGTCTGACTATTCTTTCTCCACCTAGTGGCTCCTGCCTGCTGCTCTGTGAATTCACTGTGAGTGTACCTGTTTTCCTTCACCCGTACCCCCCCTGGTGGAGGTTGTGTGCTACTGCGCTGCAGCAGGCATTACAATTCAGTTACATATTCCCCTTCCAAATAGTCGACATTAGTCCATTGATTCATTGATAAAATTTGACCATATTTGAGCTCCCCCGCCACACTTATTGAGACCCCCTTTTTACACAAATAGGTATTTATTCACGCATCCTACATGGGGACTTATTTGATAGAAGGGAGAGTCATTGCCGAGTAGGGGTCCCAAATGCGCAGGACTAGTGTGCCAATCTCTGCTGACAGGTAGGGCTGTACAGTTTTAGAGCAGAGTGAGGCATTTTCCCCTGGCTCCTCTATCTAATGTCTAGTTGACATTTATTTTTACTCTTGGTGATGGTTTTGTTTATTTGCACCTTTTTGGAATTTTTAGATTATTAAATAAAAGTTATATTTTACTATCTACTATCTGTGATTTATGTGGAGTCCTTTCAGTGAATTTAAGGGATGAAAATTCTGTCAAAAATCTTAGTAAAGGGGTGGTGGTGGGTGATCTTTGGATTGATCTCAGACAACGCATTGTGGAAGCTCAAGTGGATGCAGAGTGCTTGAAAGAATGTTGATGAGTATGTCTGTAAGTGCAAAATTTCTCTAAAGCCTCTGAGGAGTTACTTTTACCTAACGAGGTTCTGTCTCAACCTTGGACTCATTTGTCCCTGGATATAGTCACAGAGTTGCCTAATTTTGGTGGTAATACTGTAGCATGACTGGCGGTGAACCGATTCAGCAAGATTGTTCACACAACAGTTTCAGCAAGAGTTTGGCTACATTGTTTGCCTCTCACGTCGTTAAATTACACAGCATTTCTAAAAACATTTCCGATGGAGGGGTTCAGTTTATGACAACCTTTGGTGTAGCTTTTGCTCCACATTAGGAATTAAGCTTTTATTCTCCTCAGGCTATCATCCTGAGACTAATAGTCAGATGGAGAGAATGAACCAAGAATTAGAACAATAGTTACCGTAAGATGTTTTGTTTCATCTAATCAAGAGGTCTGGGTAGATTTTCTTCTGCTGGCTGAGTTCGCTGTCAATAACTACACCTCTACTGCTATCAGTATCTCACCTTTTTTTGTTGTGGGAGTTTTCATCCAGTTTTTTTTTTAATTTGTCTGGTTTGCAGTATGCGGTCCCAAAGGAGGATATATATTCTGCTCATTTTATTAAGGTCTGGAGAGAAGTGGAAAAAAGTCTTTTGATGACTTGTGATCGGACAAAGAGAACTGCACACCGCAAACATAGGAGGGCCTCTGTTATTGAGGTGGGAGATTTTTTGGTCATCCTCAAAAAATCTTCTTAAATTTCTATCAGGAAAATTTGCTCCTAAATTTGTCGGTCCATATAAGGTAATTAAGATCATTAATCTTGTGATGGTCAAGCTCCAACTCCCAGTTGTGCGAAGGATTAATAAGTCCTTCTATCTCTAAAAAGTTTGAGGGGATGCCGAGTCCTCAGGACATCATTGAGTTTGTCTTGGCGAAAGGCAAGGTGTATGAGGCGGAACAAGTTCTAGGTTCCAGATGTATCAGACATTAACTGCAATATCTCATTAAATGGAAGGGTTTCGGTCCGGAGTATAATTCCTGTCTTGATGAGTAACATTAGAATGCGGATCACCTAGTGAGGGATTTCTGTTAGTGATGTCAGCAGTTGGGAATCTCAGTGTGTCCAGTGACCACTCGTAGAAGGGTGGTACTGTCATGACCCTGGGTTCAAACCCTTTATCTTGTGCTTTGTGGCTGACTTCTCTGTCTGCCGAACCACCGCAGATACACCTTTTCTCTGGGTGCTTAGTTTCTGTTATCTTTGCTACAGTCTTTTTAGGGTAACAGATATTTTCATTTATTCATTTGTCTGCCCTATCACCTTTCGTGTGCAACTTTATATACTTTCGCCATGCTGATATTTCCTGCTGGTGGTAGTCTCTTTTGGATGTCCAGTCATAAGTCATACTGCTGTAGTTTAAGCCTGTCAGTGAAAGATCAGCTAGGGTTTATCTCTTTGCTGTTTATGGTCATTACCCTGCACCTATTTTCTGTTTCCTGATAGGAAATAGGCATCCACCTATTTTCTAGCAGCACATTTTAAATCCCTTTGTATTTCGTGGTTTGTTTCCTCACTCTAGGATCTTTTTCTATTTCAGCACATTCTCCCTTCTGTAGGTAATTTGCACTCTGCTCTGCCCTCCGGTTCTTTAGGAGGTATGTTTAGTGCTTGACAGCCTTTCAGGCAACATAGGTGTGAGTGTCACCGCTTAGCCTTTGGTTAGCGCTATCTCAGCTCAAGCATGAACCACTAGGGATTGCATGGTGAAGATCTCTAGTCTGTACCGCAGTTGGCAAGGCCAGTTGCAGTTTTTAGCGTGTTACCTATTTTCCCATGTGAGTTGCTATACTACCATAACAGATATGCAGTATGTGTATGTATGAAGATGTGCATTATGTGTGTAGTTATTCTGTATGTGTAAGTAGGGGGTTTATACATTTATTTCACAACTGTGCAGAGGGCAGCATGGTGGCTCAGTGGTTAGCATTGCAGCCTTGCAGCACTGGAGTCCTGGGTTCAAATCCCACCAAGGACAACATCTGCAAAGAGTTTGTATGTTCTCCCCGTGTTTGTGTGGGTTTCTTTTGGGTTCTTCGGTTTCCTCCCACGTTCCAAAGGCATACTGATAGGAAATTTAGATTGTGAGACCCATTGGGGACAGCGATGATAATGTGTGCAAAAAAACTGTGAAGCGCTGCGGAATATGTTGGCGCTATATAAATAAATAAAGAGATTATTATTATTAGGGGCGCAGATGAGTAACCGTCCCATGCATGTAGCATTTTATTAAGATGTAGACCAATTCACTAAAACAACCCCTTTCCCTGCTGCAGTGTCAGTATTCAGAAGTAGTTCTGGTAGCATTAGTTTACTTTTTATAAATAATGAAAAACTGTTGTACTCTGGTCAGGTCCTGTATTTTTGAATATGCTGCTCCCCTTTTACTAGACATCTCGTTATCACTATACTATATTGTATTTGTACAAGATTAGAGGCCTAATCCTTTCATTGCCTTCCTTCAGCTGACTAAACAATATGTTTAAGTAGTTAGTGAACACAATGATAAAGGGATGTCAGCAATATGAAAAAGAAGAGACAAGCACACATAGAGTAGTATTATAGAATGCAGGTAAAATGGGTGGAGGGATGAGGTGGGTGCTCACCTGATTGGGTTGGGTATGTCTGCTGCAGTCACATCTGCAGATTGAAGAGTTGAATAAATTCTGTAATGTGATGTATGTGATACTCACAAAAGCTGGTTAAGAATCCACGGACTTTGTCAGCTAAACAGGTACAAGGTGTCTGCACTTTAATATTGTGACTAAATCCCTACCAAGAGGGCACTCTCCTGATAGTGATTTAGTCACAATACTACAGCATAGACACCTTGACCTTGTACCTCTTCAGCTGATAAAATCACATACTTGCCATTACGACATTACAGCATTTATCCACGTAGGACCGAAACAGGTCTTCGGACTGACCTTTTATAAATAAATTCACACCTGCATATAGAAGAGATTCTTCTTCATGTAATTTGGAGAGAAGTTAGGAGGTAGATGTTTAGCTGATCTTGCTCCTACATAAAATACAAAAATAACCTTGGGCACTAAAGATGAGATGCTTTTGTAGGGCAAATCCAAAACTTGATTTATTTCACCGACAAGGGAACAGCAGTTATAATTCCAGCATTTCGGCATATAGGGTTTCTCTAGGGTATCTGAAATGGTGTCCGTTGGCGTTTGTGCGATCCATGTGTGAGGTTGTCACTGGTATATAGACAGAGTAGCTCTACGCTGGTAGCTGTGCTTCTGGAAGTCTTTATTTATGTGTTTCGGGTCTGTATCAAAATCTTTCTCAAACCAAAACTGCAAGTACAATCAATTATGTGACTCTTCTTTGTACTTTTTTTTTATTGCAGGATATTCTTTCTAGGAACTTCTTCTAGTAGATGAAATCACATTAATACTTTGTAAAGTGGTAATTGATGCCTTCGAAATGTGGTGCTCGGGAAGAATGTTATCAATACTGTGGATGGTAAGAAGAACAAACAAATTTTGGAACAAATCAATCCAGACATGTCACTCAAAGCAAGTATCACCAAGCTATGACTTGACTACTTTGGACATATCATAAGAAGAGAGCAATCACTGGAGAATGATATCATGTTCAGAACAATAGAAGGAACAGTGTGAAAAGGAAGACCAGTGACCCAGTGGCTTGATACTATCAAGACAATGGTAGAGAAGATCGGGTGAATCTATCTAGGCTTGCACAAGATCGATCTTCCATCACATCGTTCATACATCAAGTCTCCAATGCTTGAGATCAAGCTGAAAGCCATTCAGTAATCAAATAAGTAAAGTGGTAATACTATGCTGCTCATGGTTTAAGCACAATGAAATTATATTGTGGTCCAACCTTGGTATTCGTGAACAATGATAGTTCAGATAAGCACTGCAATGTTATGCTGAGTTTACATGGCATGATCGTGGTCAAGAAACATCTGATTGGCTACATGCAAGCCAATCTGGGTACACTTAAAGGGAACCTGTCACCCCCAAAATGGCTGGTGAGGCAAGCTCACCGGCATCAGGGGATTATCTACAGCATTCTGTAATGCTGTAGATAAGCCCCCGATGTTACCTGAAAGAGGAGAAAAAGACGTTAGATTATACTCACCCAGGGGCGGTCCCGGTGCGGTCAGGTCGGATGGGTGTCTCCGGTCCGCTCCGGCGCCTCCTATCTTCATTCCATGAAGTCCTCTTCGGGTCTTTACGCTGTGGCTCCGGCGCAGGCGTACTTTGTCTGCCCTGTTCAGGGCAGAGCAAAGTACTGCATTGCGCAGACGCCGGAAAGGTCAGAGAGGCCCGGCGCCTGCGCACTGCAGTACTTTGCTCTACCCTCAACAGGGCAGACAAAGTACGCCTGTGCCGGAGCCGCGGCGTAAAGACCCGAAGAGGACGTCATGGAATGAACATGGGAGGCGCCGGAACGGACCTGAGACGCCCATTTGACCAGACCTCTGCGGGACCGCCCCTGGGTGAGTATAATCTAACGTCTTTTTCTCCTCTTTCAGGTAACATCGGGGGCTTATCTACATCATTACAGAATGCTGTAGATAAGCCCCTGATGCCGATGAGCTTACCTCACCAGCCATTTTGGGGGTGACAGGTTCCCTTTAATAGCAACTTTAGTCTAAACTTCTTTATGCAAAAATGATTGTTAAAGAGAATCTGTCACCACATTTGACCAATCTAAACTATTAATATGGGCACACAGGTTATTGAATGCTGAAAAAAGTCATATCTGTATACCTCATATCAGTTGCCTTGTTTTAAGAAATCATCTTTTATCACACGATAAAAATGACCTCTTCCAGGTTATGGGGAGGATGTTGTTTGGAAGATAACTCTGCCTCCAGAGCTTATTTTACATGAAGGGGAAGGGGAAGTTGAAATTAACTTTGTCTTTATGCAAACACATTTTTTGCTTCTCTCAAAATTACAGCCCTTTCTGGCTGTGAGATGGAAGCTAAAGCACTGAGAGGGACCTGCAGATGTGTCAGTTATAATCAAACACAGCTCTGCAGTGAAATCAGGAGAGCAGAGAGCATCCATTACACATCACACTAGTAATCATTACACATCACTCTGGTAAATCCCTCTTATATTTAAAATAAGCTCTGGAGGTAGAGTTATCTTCCAGGCAACATCCTCCCCATAGCCTGGAAGAGGTTATTTATATAAAGTGAGAAAAGATGACTTATCAGCAACAAGGCATCTGATATGAGACACACAGGTAGGACTGTTATCAGCAGTCTATAACCTGCATACCCATATTAATAGTTTAGATAGGTCAAATGTGGTGACAGATTCCCTTTAATATGATCATTCCATGCCCATAAAATGCCATGTTATCAGCAGCACTTCTCCTTTATACACAGTACAATGTGCTGTTGGTTATAATGATTTTTAGGGCAACTCATCACACCTAACGAATGAACATATTGCTTATTCATCATGTACGTGTACTAAAGAGGACCTTAGACATGACCCAATCCAACAGAGCATTTAGATCTAACAAAGCATATAGATTACAGTAAAAAATATATTTTAATGTTTACTGGAGAGAGCTAATTGAATGTATTCAATGCAAACTAAATTCAAGTCAAATTTTATGAGAAAAAGATACCAACAAATTCAAATGCAATTTTGATTTGCGTGAGTTCCAAAAAACTATGCCTACCACCTTTTCTACACTTCAAAGAACATGGCATCAGTTATAGAAGGCTGACATGACTTCTGTCACAACCATGAAGGCTTCTCAATAATGCCTTGAAGCTATCACATCACGTGGTTTACCACAGCCAATCAGGAGGGACTATTATGGCATTTATAAAAGTTAGGCAGGGAATGCAACAGCCATTTAAGGGTCATTTAAATATAGTGAGAGGATGTCAGAGCTCACAGTTCAGCAATAGAGAGAGGAAGAGAAACCCCTAAAGCATTGGACAAATACTTCAGACTTTGATATGTTCTTGGTAAACAGTAGAATGAGGTGCCTTACCAAAAAGCTATATCTTGGTTTCATCTGTCCACAAGATGCTTTTCCAGAAGGATTTTCGCTTTCTCGCATACATTCTGGCAAACTGCTGTCTAGCTATTTTATGCCTCTGTGTCAGAAGTGGGTCCTCCTGTTTCTCCTGCCATATAGCGTTTCATTTAATTCAAATGTCAAATTGATAGTTTGCACGGACACTGATGCACCCTCAGCCAGCAGAACAGCTTAAATTTCTTTGGAACTTGATTGTGGCTGCTTATCCACCATCCAGACTATCCTGCATTGCAACCTTTCATCAATTTTTCTCTGCCATCCACGCCCAAGGAGATTAGCTACAGTGCAATGGGTTGTAAATTTCTCAATTATGTTGCGCACCATAGACAAAGGAACATCAAGATTTTTGGAGATGAACTTGTAACCTTGAGATTGCTGATATTGTGCAACAATTTTGGTTCTCAAGTCCTGAGACAGTTTTCTTCTCCTTTTTCTGTTCTCCCTGCTTAGTGTGGTACACACAGACACACAATGCAACGATTGAGTCAGCTTCTCCCCTTTTTATCAGGTTTCAGGTGTGATGTTCTTATTGCCCACACCTGTTGCTTGCCATAAGTGAGTTTGAACGAGCATCACATGCTTGAAACAAAAGTTGTTTACTCACAATTTTGTGATGGTGCCAGCAAGTTTTTCAGGCCCATTTTTGATGTTTTGTGTGAAATTTTGTCCAATTTTTTTTTCTCTATTTTTTTTCTGTTGGTCCAGAACACACAATGGAAATACATGTGTGTATAACCAAATGTGTCATTGCAATAATTGTGTGGGAGAAATACTATATTTTCTGGAACAACTAGTTGGCCAGTGGGAAATTTTCGCACATTGGTTGTCGGGGGTGCAGGCAATTTCAGGAAAATTAAGCTGGTCAAATGTAAATGTATTTAATGAGATGATGAACACAGAGAGGTATGTGTCTCACTGACACACACATATATATATATATATATATATATATATATATATATATATATATATATATATATATGTTTTCACGAATATTTGAGCCCATGGATCCATTATATGTCCATTTTGCAAGCCGGTGAGAAAATCTCACCATACGGATGTCATACGGATGCTTACATGCGAGAAAAGTACATCCTCGCATTGCACACGGATGACATGCAGATCACTGTTCAGGGAACATTTCTGCGATTCTCGTCCATGTAAAACGGAATGATTTTTTATACGTTGTGTGTGACTCCAGCCTAAAAGAAAACCCCAACATTAAACATAATGATATTTTACTTACTGATCAAAAGGGGTCTGATTGTCAGGACCTTGCAAAATAACAGGGGCAGCAGCATTTTTTCCCCTCCACAGCAGCACTGCCATCTATCTGTAGTGTAGGGAAGTGCAACACGGCCCTATGCATGTGAACAGAGCAGCTCCCTGCACAGCAGTGCCACTTTGACAGTAAAAATGATGAAGGAGAATTGACCCCATAACTGAGCGTATTTACACCATTGTATAATAATTGGGAATATCCCTTTAAAAATAAAAAAAAAGTAGTATCTGCAGATTATTTTACCATTTTTTTTCCCTACGGTTGGATTTTTTTCTTCAATTTTTGCAAGGTTGTTTCCACCAATCTCTCCCACCGGGAAACAATGTACAGTCTGAGTTATATCAATGCTGCAGTTTTTTACTTGGAACCAGAGGTGACTCCAGGTCACCAATAAGCTGCAACCTTAGAAGGAAGATAGACTTTTCAATGACTGTCCAATAATATGGAAAATCTGATGATTCAGAACCTGTCTGGTCCCTTTTAGGCTGCATTCATTTATATCTTCAGTTTTAAAGCTGAAGTCTTAAACAGGTAAAGTTTTACTTTTATTCTACTTCCACATATGTAGCAAATATTTTTTATGTACCTTCCTGAAATCGGCTGGGCAAGGAGTTCAGCAAGCTGAAAAGCCCCCAAGGCAAATGTTAGGATTTGTTTCAGCTTTGTGGTATTGTGCTTTGGGGTAGTGTGGTGCCACCTGCAGGTCATTTTTCCTAACTGCAGTTTTATGAAAATTAATGTTTAAAGTGTATTTTGTGATCACATCTTGGATGTGTGGTTTGTTTGGCTATTTTCTTGCTGAAGGAGGCAAGTTTACCTTTCAAATGGTGTATCATTTGTGTGTGAGGGTGCACTATGAACGGAGATACAAAGTAATCACCAAAAAATAGGTTTTTGAAATAATATAGAAGGATTCCAGAATCACAAACAGGAGCGGTATTAATTTTTCTATTAAAATTAAAGGGACACTTATTCTATGCAGATCAAAATAATTTTTTGATGTGTACACGTGCTTCTCACACAGTTAGAATATCATCAAAAAGTTAATTTATTTAAGTAAATTCAAAAAGTGAAGCTCATATATTATATAGAGTCATTACAAACAGAAATAAACACTTGAAATAGATCACTCTGTTTGTAATGACTCTATATAATATATGAGTTCCACTTTTTGTATTGAAGTGTCACTCCGTTCTGTCTGTATCTGGTTTTCGGTGTGACAATGTATGTCTTTGCTATTAACCTTTGCTCCTTTCCCCCTAATTGAGCTGGGATACTGTTCGCTGTTACCTGTATGGAGCCATCTCAGTTTCCTGCTCTGCTGCGTAGCCACACATGGGTGATTAGGTCTTTGCTCTGCTACATTACCTTCCGCATGTGCAGTCCCAGGTTGCCGCTGTGGAAGCTGTCTGCAGGTTGCGAGGTCATTTACAGCTGGTGCATGACTTTCCATGTGTGTCTGGGCATGCAGTTGCTGCCAGGTGCCCTGAGCCTCAGTTCCTGCACTGATTGTGCTGTAATGGTTTCTGTTTGTGCTAAGAGGGTGGGCGGCCACACCTCCCCTGCTTTTATCAGGGTTAGTGTGTGTACTTGAAATGCTGTCCCCAGCCAATTGCTGAGGGGCAGCTCCTATATAAAGTTCCCCTGCCCTATGGGCTGGGCCTGAGCTACTCACAAAGCTCCTGAACTTTGCTATGTGTGTTTGTGTTCCTGCACCTCTCCTATCTATGTTTTGGTACCAAAGTCCTTGCCTTGATTCCTGTTTTGTCCTGTTCTGGTGCCTGTCCTCGAGGTGGTATATCCAGGCCCGAATCCTTGATCCTGTACCTGTCCTGTACCTGACCCTGTCTGAACTGTGTCTGCTGTGTTATGTTCCTGGAATCCCTCTGCGTCTGGAGCCTCGCACTGTGACTTTGAGTCTCTTGTAACCGGTTTTTCTGCTGAGCATCTACTACTCTGTGCTCTGGCTACCATACGGTGCTAGCTCCTGGCAGGCCCAGCAATCCTGCGGTTCTAGCACCATCCCGCTTGAGTTCCTTCCTAGGTCCGATGCCAGGAGCCTGATGACTGCAGTCCGGAACCTGATGACTGCTGTCTGGAGCTTGGAGCCTGATGACTGTGGTGGTGCATGTAGGTCATGTCAGATGTCCGGAACCGAACGACTCCTCTCTGCCGGTGACCCTGGGTCCAGATGTCCTGATGTCCTGTCTGTACCCTGATGTCTTGCCTGTGTACTGATGACCTCATGTACCCTGAAGTCATGACGTCCTCGTGTGTCCTGATGACTTGCCTGCATCCTGATGACCTGATGTACGCTGATGTCCTGATGACCTCATGTACCCTGATGTCCTGTCAGGGTCCTGATGTCTTACCTGTGTCCTGATGACCTCGTGTACCCTGATGTCCTGCCTGTGTCATGATGTCCCGCCTATGTGTGCCTCGGTGATTCGTTGGTGCCTTGGGGTCCACTGGGTGGTACCCTTCTCGGAGGTGTGGAATCGAGAGCCTGACATCATTATGTTTTGTTTATGTACTGTGTGACTTTACTTTAGTAAACTTTACTTTCTCTATACCTAAAGTTGTGCCGTGTAATCAAGTCCTACGTGTCTCTTTCCTTGTCCACATGCTTAGCTGCCACTAGTTCGGGTAGGCCCGGGTCTCCCTCTGCGGTATAAAGGGTCCGTATTGCATCCCCAGGGGACGCACGCCCCACGCTGTCGTGGTCGGTCGTCGTGGGGGCATCTATGGACTGAGCCGTATCAGCAGCTGCAGCTGACCGTGACAGAAGAACTGATATAAATTAACTTTTTCATGACATTCTAATTTTGTGAGAAGCACTTGTATTTTGATGCTGATTTTGAATACACTTTACAGAATGCTGTTTTAGAATGAAAATAAGAACAATCTGTATGCCATTTGTAATCCAGACAAACCTTCTTCTGAATTATTACGCAATGCAAAGCCCCATATAATGTGAAGTGCTATTTATTTACAATAAAAAGATCATATGGTATTCATTTAGAAACATTTTAAGTAGCCTGTTTCTTTGAAATCTAACCAATTTCTGGAAGTCCATGCAAAATTCACAGTGATGGTTTTATTTAGGAAAATATGAAAATTATTTAATTATTACTTTGGCAATGTAGCTGTAAATTGTATTGAGGATACTGGATTACACTAACAAAAATAAGAATTTAAATGACATGGGGTCATGCTCCTTAACTTACACACCCACACATATACTAAATCTGTTCAAAACAGCTTACATGCGCCGGAAAAGATGTGGGCTCACCGCCGGAGCTCGCAGCAAAGGGAGGGAGCCCGACATCGGTGTACTATTACGCCCAATATCAGAAAGGCGCTAACAAACAGTATGTCTAACTTTGCCTCATAAATAAAAATTAAAATACTAGTGTACGACCTGGGGATGAACTGAATAAGTACATATTAATGACATTTGCATAATTGGGTAAAAGTTTTAAGGAAGTTTTAAATCAGAGTTAATTTGTTTTTCATACTTTAGTTTTTATCTACCAATTGTGAGGCAGTGATCCCTGTTACAGCTAGAGGGTGCTGTTTGTGCTCCCAAGAATGTACACGGAGGCGTCGTGAGGCCAGGAGGGGGTATTGCAGTCGCAGGTGTGTTCTCCAAAGGTTGTGCATGGAGACGTATGAAGTCCATAGGTGTGCATGGCAGTCACGGGCATAGCAGTGACTGTAATGCAGGTTAAATTTAATAATAAATAAGGTTAGTCTTGGACAACTGCTTGTCCAAGACAGATTTAGGGAAAACCTGCTCTGGGTTTTGTGTTATGAAACTGACTGCAGTATGTTAATGATGCAGTCTGTTTCATTTCCGGTCCGGGTTTTCCATGTGGCAGGGAGCCACAGATTTGTTTGTTAAAAACCCTGCAGTAAATGGTATGGGTGTGTCAGGTGTCAGGATCAGAGTCAGTGTCCAGCTGGTGTTTGGAGGAGGACAGAGCGGAGCCAAGCAACCAGGGAAGCTGAGATTCCTGGCATCCACAGCTAACACAGCTCCCACAGATACTGGTCAGAGGAGGACCAGCGTGTTTAGTGGCCGCAAACCAATGAAGTTGTGAGTAAAAGCTGTGCGAGTAAAGAGACTGTGATACAGTGGTGCAGGACACCCACGGGAACTAGTCAGAGGAGGACTGGCGCGTGTAGTGTCTGCAACATATGAAGCTTTGTGTGTAAGAGACTTGGTCCCAACCTGCAGTCGCCCCACGGAAACTGGGCAAAGAGAAGTCCGGCGTGTGTAGGGACTGTGACTTGGAAGATGCCGTGTATTATGTAGTGCAATGTTTATGTGACTTAAACATGAATTCTATGCACTTGTGAGAAATGAACTGTGTGAAGTAACACAATAAAGGAACGTTTTGTGTTTGAACTTTGTGGGTCACTGCCTCTTCACTGCGTACGTGTGCTACCGCAGCACTACACAATGTAAACCAAAATCTTACATCTTTATCATGTGATGGCCATGTATTAATACACAAGGTGAAAATCATCCAAAAATCTGTTTTTGTGGAATTTTTTGCATATTTAAATAACTCATTAGTCAACATGTGTAAGAACTACATGACACATGTAGTTAACGGGTCGATATTGACTTTTAGTTCCTACAGGTGGCACTAGAGTTCAAGTCCTCTTCCTCTCTGAAGAGACAATTTGCTTATTTCCCAGAGGAGCATTGCTGCTAAAAAGTCTCCTCATCTCGGCATGCTTAACATGTCACTCTCCGCAAGGAGAAATGTTACCCCTTGGATCCCGGTCAGATGCCTCTCACAGCCAAATCTGATCTTACACTTTGCACTGACGAGGGTCAGTACCCCAAAACACAGCGTCTGCAACTTGAGATTTGGTCTTTTATCCTACGTCATGTGACAAGGCTCGCTAAATGGTTGAAATTTCCTATAGGTGGCACTAGAGTGCTAGTCCTCTTCCACTCTGAAGAGATAATTTACATATTTCCCAGAGGAGCATGGCAGTTTAAAAGTCTCATATGTAACAGATTACTCCGGCACACCAATAATCTTCAACAGTTAATGTATATTTATTATTTGTATTTCATTTCAGCAAACAGTGGGATGCCATACAAAAAGAAAAAACGGTCACAATTGTAGACACATAGGGATTATCCCCAACGTTTCGGCACTTAATTGCCTTTCTCAAGGGGTTTTGTCTATCTGAAATATACATAAATAAAAGTAAATGATATATACATACTAGATGCACTACATAACGTCAAACAAGACATGTGGACAAAATAAGGGGGAAAAAGGGGAGAGAGACATCCTATATGAACTATAAGCGGTATGCATCCAACCATCTGTATGAAACTACATATTTCATAATACCCGTGAATATAAGTCCATATAATACATTTATTACATATATACATTTTCATAATCTGCATAAAGAACCTAACCAGATAGAGGACATCTTGCTAGAAAAACAGGAGAACGACAACGACAGGGCCTCTCACATACTTAATGTGACAGGCAAAGATGCTATAGAATCAATGTGATAACTTGCTATAGAGCTAATGTAGTAGCTCTGAAAAAGTATGTCAGATACGAGTGCCGCCATGCCAGGATACAGTTCACTTTTAACAACAGTAATGAAGTGAATAAGTTATATATACCAGTAAGTATAAAAGATATATACAATATCTGTCAAAAGAAAAGGAAATGCAAAATACATTACTTGTGTTGTGACCAGCAGAGTGTGGCTCCCTCTGTAAGGGGAAACATACGCTTAATGAGCCTGATATAGATAGGGAATTAATCGTAATAAGAAGCTAAAGAAACATCGGTGTGGTACAACATGCCAGTGTAATACCTTAAGATAGTGGTCTTAACGGGGTCCAGAACAGGGCTCCAAGTGAGGACAGGTTGCCGCGTGCAAGAGAACGGCATGTGATCCGTAGTCGCTTCTTATTATGTGCCGGGCCGTGCCGGCGTAAGTACTTCCGGGTGAAGAGTGGAACCTGTGTTCGGGAAATTCCGTGAACGGAGCGAAAAGAGCCGATATGTGCCGAGTAAGTTTAGTTTAAAAGTCTCTTCATCTCGGTATGTTTCACATGTCACACTCCCCAAGGAGAAACGTTACACCTTGGAACTCCTTTTCTCTACAGAGATAAGCAGCTTTTTCCCTTCTCCCAACTGAAATCTCCTGAACTCTTGACTTAAAGGGAACCTGTCACCACGTTTTTGGAAGATGGGATAAAAATAGCGTTAAATAGGGGCAGAGGTGGGCGTTACATTAGTGTGTGTGTTATGCGTTTATTACCCACCTAAGTTGCCGAAATAACTTTGCAAAGTCTCCGTTTTCGCCTGTCAATCAGGCTGGTCAGGTCGCATGGGCGTTGTCTTCCCCCAGATTTGGCGTAGTTTTCCGTTGGTGGCGTAGTGGTGTGCGCATGCCCAAAGTCCGGAATCCTCTTCCAGGGGATTTAAAATAGCGCGGTGTTCGTTATTGCATTGGTGATCGGTGGGCGCGGCCATCTTCCTTTGGCCGCGCGTGCGCAGAAGCGGCGCTCTGCTGGCCGCGGCTTCAGGAAAATGGCCGCCGCGATATCCATCTGCGCACGCGCGGCATCCCGCGGCCATTTTCCTGAAGCCGCGGCCAGCAGAGCGCCGCTTCTGCGCACGCGCGGCCAAAGGAAGATGGCCGCGCCCACCGATCACCAATGCAATAACGAACACCGCGCTATTTTAAATCCCCTGGAAGAGGATTCCGGACTTTGGGCATGCGCACACCACTACGCCACCAACGGAAAACTACGCCAAATCTGGGTGAAGACACCACGCCCATGTGACCTGACCAGCCTGATTGACAGGCGAAAACGGAGACTTTGCAAAGTTATTTCGGCAACTTAGGTGGGTAATAAACGCATAACACACACACTAATGTAACGCCCACCTCTGCCCCTATTTAACGCTATTTTTATCCCATCTTCCAAAAACGTGGTGACAGGTTCCCTTTAACTGAATGTGTGGATGTCAGGAGAAATAGCGGTTGTCCAAATATGCTTTTACCTGACAGTCAGTGTATGGCCACTTGTTACAAAAATATAGGAGGTTTAAAAAAATCTAAAAAATATACTTTCGGGGTTACTAAGCGTGTGTGTATAATTTTATGTGTGTATAGGGCTGCCACCAGGGTAGTACAGCTGGTACTCCTGTATTGAGCCCCATGTTTTCACTTTGTCAGCTGCCAACAGAACGGCAGGGTGATGTATTTGACGATTCCTGGGTGGGGGCACAGTGATGGGATAATTGTGCTAGGATTCTGACATGATTCATGCCCAGGCTAAATGACACTACCACATTGGTCTGCCCTTGCCTTGTCACTGTCTGGCAGTGGACTCACTAGGATCTAGGGTTAGGTGAATATACAGTGGGGAAAAAAGTATTTAGTCAGCCACAAATTGTGCAAGTTCTCCCACTTAAAAAGATGAAAGAGGTCTGTAATTGACATCATAGGTAGACTTCCCAGCCTGGAGCAGGGCTACAATTTTGTTTCTAGTGTCCTTCCACAGCTCTTTGGTCTTCACCATAGTGGAGTTTGGAGTGTGACTGTTTGAGGTTGTGGACAGGTGTCTTTTATACTGATAACAAGTTCAAATAGGTGCCATTACTGCAGGTAATGATTGGAGGACAGAGGAGCCTCTTAAAGAAGAAGTTACAGGTCTGTGAGAGCCAGAAATCTTGCATGCTTTTAGGTGACCAAATACTCATTTTCCAGCATAATATGCAAAATAAATCTTGCCAAATCAGACAAGGTGATTTTCTGGATTTGTTTTCTCAATTTTGACTCTCTTAGTTGTGGTCTACCTATTATGTCAATTACAGACCTCTCTCATCTTTTTAAGTGGGAAAACTTACACGATTGGTGGCTGACTACATACTTTTTTTTCCTCACTGTATGAGATTTCTTTTTTATTTTAATAGTACTTGTGGGGAGACTGTGGGGCCATCATCCAGTGTGTGGGACTTTATACTCTTTACTGGGGACATTATACTGAGTATGAGGGGTTCTTTGGGGGCATTCTATTGTGTGATGACTACTGTGGAGGCTGTCGTGCAGTATGAGGGGCATTATACTGTGTATAATGGATCTATGAGGTCATTGTCCTGTGTATAGGGTGGTTTACGGGCTTTGTACTGTGTGAGGACCACAGCGGGGCCCATTATGCTGTGTATCAGGGAGCTGTGGGCCCTAGTGGAACTGATGGGCTTTATACTGTGTATAGGAGAGCTGTAAATTTGAACTGCAACATTTTCTAATGTCTGCCCAGGGTGTTTAAATATGTGTATCTCTTTTTTAATAGTTTACTTATTAATATGTTTATCAGCAAGGTTTCTTTGAGATATGCTTATTTTAAAGGGGGGTGCTCATTTTCTGTTTTTAGGAAAACACGGATCCTTTGCCACCTGGTTTCATGCTTGCTTGGGGTGGTGTATTCTTGCAAATTGACAGATCAGACCTGTGGTGGCGTGGCCGTGCCACTGCTCTGAGCTGAACAATTTCCAGTGGTGCTAGCAGATGCAGTTTTTCTATTGGAGATTGAGAGTAGAGCAGGAGGACTGACGCTGCCGAATCCAGCAATCCAACTAGCTTCATAGCGGTGCTTGCTAGCTGCATCGGTTTGCGATAGCTCGCCCTTACCTAGGAGATTGGCCAATCTGATGTGGTCAATAACCTTGAAAGTAAATCCCTTTGGTCTTGAGAACAGCGAGTTAATGAAGATGAGACAAATACTTCAAGGTTTCATTAGTAATGGAGAAGGTTATCAAATAGTTAAGAAGTTATCAGAAAATAAACACTGATTTATTATGATCTCCTTATTCCCTGAAATGACTGGGTGTGAACGCATGTAAGATAGTAGCGTAAACCAAACCCTTTGTGCACTGTGTGCCATTTAATCAGAACAATAAATACCTTTTGTTTAAATTGTTTGCCGGCCACTCCTTTGGTGTTTAAGCAAATATTGAAAAAGATGGTATCGCATATTGATTTACATAATGATAAAGAAGAGCAGCGCTATTGGTTATACATATGTACTCCACACGTCTACCGCTAGAGGGAGCTGTTAAACAATTAATCATATAGCCAAAAAGATCGTCTGATAACGTTTATGGAACTGCATAATACAGTATAAAGCTGCTTGCTGCGTAAGAGAACAGTGGAAAATTTTTTGTGCTTAACAGTAGAATTTGCTGCTTTAAAAGGACTCCTTATTTTTTGTAAAATAATGTAAAACTACTAGAAAATATACTAAATTTGTAGAAATTTGTCAAATTGCTGCCTTATTTTATTGATAATCAGATAAGGTTTTTAGATGTATCTTTTTTACTCATTTATATAGTGCCATTAATTCTACAGTGCTTTACAAACATTATCGGCTCAGTCCCCATTGGGGCTCACAATCTAATCCCCTATCAGTATGTCTTTGGAATGTGGGAGGAAACTGGAGTACCTAGAGGAAACCCCCGTAAACATGGGGAGAACGTACAGACTCCTTGCAGATGTTGTTCTTGGGGCGGGGGGGGGGGGGGGTGTAACCCATGACCCCAGAGCTGCAATGCTAACCACTGAGCCACCATGCTGTCCATAGATTCAGGATCTCACTGACATTTCATTTCATGGTAACAACCACTATGTGATAGGAAAGTAGCCAGTAACCATAGGGCCTAATAGAAAAACATCGAATGAAGCCCTGCTCCGTTGTGACAATGTGACAAATTCAGACCATGAAAATGTCAAAATGACTTTGGTCTATCCTCTGTGCTATGTGTTTTTCCTAATGTACAGGAATAATACACAAAGTGATATCACAGTGCAAGGATAATACCCTCATTGATGTTACAGAATAGTGATAATATAGAACTAATGCCCATAGTACTGCAACAATAAAAAAATATTTAAGTATATGAAATAATAGTACTGGTTATATGCAAGTGTTATCACAAATGTGGGATAATGCACACAGTGATGTCATAATCCAGGGATTAAACACAAAGGCCCCAATTCATCAATACTAGGGTGAAGATCACTGATCCTGAGGAATCAGGGCCTTTGTGTTTTATCTCCATGGATTATGATATCAATATGAGCAGGGGTGGCATGGAGACACACACCCCTTAATGAATCAGGATAGGCGTGACCTGGCACGTGCCTCTGATTGTGCCTTGTGACTAATGGTCCCTCCTGGAGTAAGATTCTTGGTGTAGCGAATGGCACCACTTGTCATGAATTTGAAGAGCGGCAGTCGCCACACCCCTGTCTTGCCCCTGCTTCACCCAGTTTGTGGACATAAATGAGAACCCCAAAACTGGCAAAATTTTAGTGCAACCTTGAGTACAGTAATGTCACAGTACGAGACAAAAATCACAATGACGTTACAGCAGCACAAATTAAGGCAAACAACAATCCAACAGGGTGATGAACTTCAGGGTTGCAGAGGTTGCCATTCCACCAGGGACAGTACTAGCTGAAGTCCATGTAGTGCAGGCCAAGGATGTGGGAGCTATGGCAGGCCTGGCCCTTATACCTCATAGCAACAAATGCAGCAGACGATCCCAACCTCCGGGAAGATAAACTCAAGTTTCTGGGAAATGACTCATAATTCTTACAATTCACAATTTGTAGGTTGTTAGGGACTCATAGACAACATTTACTTTTCCAAATCAAGTATACATTACAAAAATAAAGTATGGTACATCTCATATACACTGTAAGATCACATTAATGGGATAATGCACAGTTATGTCACAGTACAGTGATAAAGCACAATGTAATGTCATATAACACAAATTAATGAAAAATAATCTATCAGGAGAGTGATAACGCACACAACCGGGAAGTCTTGGACTCAGTCCTCATTTAGTCTTCTATTCCTCCCTTACATCATCCATAGTCATCACTTACTGTTCCTTACCTCCGGGTGTTGACATGCACTTACTTGTCTGGTCCCTATTAGTCACTGTTCCTGCAACCCTGCTGTAAGTTTATCCCTCAATTTTTTTAGTTTTTACTTTAAGAAATATAGAGGGGCTGATTCATCAAGACTTGTGTTGTTAATGGCAGTCTCGATGAGGAGATGGGCTAAAGTCAGTAGCTGCTAGTTCATGAATCAGGAGCATTGAACGAGTTACTTCTGAGTGCCCCTCACCATAAGGCCAGGGTCACACTTGTGAGTGCGAGTGTGATGCGAGAAACTCGCACAAATCTCTCACATCAATACCCAGCACTGCCGCCAGCACTCAGACCGGAGAGTGCGGGTGCAAAGAAATACATGCATACAAATACACAGTCTTTCCATAGCATGTAGAAATGGTTGAAGGCTTTATTTAGCATGGTTGATGGTGGTCGAGTCAATTTAAGGTGCAGGGCCGGCGTTAGGGGCAGGCAGACTAGGCAGCTGCCTGGGGCCCCTGCTGCCCTAGGGGCCCCCAGCCAGGGGCAGACATACTGTTGATGGCACTGCTCCAGGGCCCAGAGGTGGAGGGGGGCCCCTGCAGGCAGGCCCGGTATCATGCAGGGTCGGGCCCCTCTCACCCCCTCCTGTAATCATGGAACACCGAGTGTCGGGGAGAGAGCGGGGCGCGAAGTGCAGGAGATCAAAAAGGGGGCGTGTCATGCAGGGAGAGACGCTGGCCAATGAACGCTTTCCTTACCTCACAGTGACCAGACTGAGGAGAAGGCTCACTGGCTGCCGTCTGTCCCCCTGCATGGAGCGTCCCAATGGTGAGTACTCGCCTACAGTCAGGGGCCCCGGCTGCACAGCACATAGGGACAGCAGTGGAGGAAGAGCAGGACTTACAGGGGGTCTTCTGCTCCCTCCACTGTTCTGTTCAGAGCAGCTGCAGCGTCTCCTCACAGAGAAGAGATGGGGGAGGAGCTCACTGCAGGGGCAGCACGGCAGCAAAATGTATGCTGTGAAGTGACCTGAAAAGTAATGTGCAGTTATAGTGCTCTTTATAACTTATCTCTTTATAATTTTAGTCATGGAACTTTTTGAATTTGAGTCTTTTCCTCCCTTACTGGGAATTTATCATCAGGTGCTGTCTGCTCTGTGCCCCATCCCCCACAGTGGGGTCTGCAGCCTTCTCCAGCTGAACTGACCTGCAGGGCTCATCTGATCACCTATACAAGATTAGTATGTATGTATATGCTTGTATATGTATGTGTGCATCTGTGTGTATCTATGTGTATGTTTCTATCTGTGTGTGTGTATCTGTGTATGTACAGTATATGTGTGTATGTATGGTATAGTTGTATGGCTGTGTGTGTATGCATGTACAGTATGTGTGTATCTGTGTATGTGAAATAAATTTGTATGGATATATGGTATATATGTATATTTATGTGCATGTACATACAGTATATGTGTATGTATATGTGTGTACGGTATGTGTATATACTGTATGTGTGTATGTACGGTACGTGTATGTGTATCTGTATGTTCGGTATATGTTTGTGTATGCATGTACGGTATATGTATGTATGTACGGTATGTGCATTTGGGTGTATTTTATATGTATGTACGGTATGTGTGTACTATATGTATATAACTGTATCTGTGTATGTACGGTATATGTGTGTGTATCTGTGTGTATGTACGGTATATGTGTGTACGGCATTTGTGTGAATGTACGGTATATGCATGTGTGTATGTACGGTATGTGTATGTATGATGGTATATGTATGTGTATCTGTGTGTATGTATGGTATATGTATGTGTTTGCATATACTGTATTTGTATGTGTATCTGTGTGTACGTACGGTGTATGTATGTGTATTTGTGTGTATGTATGGTATATGTATGTACGGTATGTGTATACTATCTGTGTATATAACTGTATGTGTGTATGCATGTAAGGTGTATGTCTGTGTATGTACGGTATGTGTATCTGTGTGTATGTACGGTGTATGTATGTACAGTATATGCCGGAACAAAAATCATTGTTCTCATCAGCACATCGCCCAGTTAAAACTGCAGATATTCTGCTAAGATGATACTGTATGGGGACAGATTGATTTACTAGTGATCATTCTGTCCCCAGCCAGTGTAAAGAGGCTGGAAACAAGTGGCAAATGACTTCAATATTGTTGATCACGCTCGTTTAGTGGCCTGAAATCAGCGCATGTAGCTACAACCAAAATGTTTCTGTTGGTGCAATATGTTAGCATTTGGGGCCCCATTTTAAACTTTTGCCTAGGGCCCCACTTTGCCTAAAACCGGCCCTGTTAAGGTGTCAAATGTCCTATTTGGTGGCGGTTTAGGAGTCAGGTGGAGGTTGTGGACAAGTTAAGGTGGACTGATTTTAACTAATAGAGGAGGTAAAAACCTCATGGTGGTGAACAGGCTCAGCTTTGGTGGCCAGCCTCAAGGACATTGTAATGGTAACGTCAATCAGGGGTGGGCACAGTGGTTAAGCACAGGAGTGAGGATAATAGGTTCAATGGTGCCCTGAAAGTTTACTGGCTATGCTTGAATGGCTGTCTGTCCTTGTTCTGTATGTCAGACAGCTGGGGATATCACAGTACATGTGAATCCCAATGTACTAGCACTTTACGTGACTCCTACTGTGATTTTTTTAATCCTGTGATTTAAATTAAGCTGTGGCCATTTTGACAACCAAAATAATGTGTTTTGTGTATTTATTCTAGTGCCTAGGTTTACTGTCATTATGGTTGTTTGAAGAAGGAGTGGGGGTCCGTCTCATATCCAAAAGTCATGCGCTTGTCGATGGCACCAGAGAATCCTCACAGTGCACAGTGTGATGTGAGGATTTTAGCTATCGCCGAACACCCCCTTTAATTAAGAAAGTGTAATTATAATTGTAACATGTAATTACAGGACAGTATAAAATTTCCAGTAGCTTTCTTATTCCTTTAGTTATGGAGGATATCTGTGAAATAATAATAGCTGTACACTGTTTGTGGGATTTTTGTGTATCTTTTTGAATTTTTTTTCTTCTAAATATTAAAATGATATTGAAGAGAGAAAAAAAAAAAAAAAAAAAAGTTGAGTTCCAGCTCCTTAAAAAATTATTTTATTGAATCCAAATATAAAATCCAAATGTCCATGGTGTATGACTCCCACCAATGAGTGCCCAGGATGACAGAGCTTTAACGGCTATGCGTTTCGATCAGAATGATCTTTATCAAAGCCATATTACAATCTGGTTGTGCTCCTCTATATGAGGCTATTCCTCCAACCAGAATGTTTGTCCAAGTCACATGACAATTCCTAAGGTCCTGTTTTAAAATCAGCATATAAACATATAAGACAACTTAAAATATTCATCTCACAATCAGCAGTAATGTAACATAGTTTCAATTCTTTTGTTCAATCCCATTGGGACACGGGTATTTAATTGGAAAATCCAATATGCTTCTCGTGTGAAAAGACGGCGTCTAATATCGCCGCCACGAGGAGATACATTAACCCGTTCTATTCCTTGGACCTGGAAATACGCAGTGCTACGTGCATGGTGCATAACAAAATGTTTTGATGCTGCCGATATATTTCTATTTTCATTGCGCACATTCCCTATATCATACAGATGTTCTCTGATGCGTATTTTTAGTTTTCTGGTTGTGCAGCCCACATATGATAAGTTGCACTCTGTGCATTTAATCTTGTATACTACATTGGACGAATTGCAATTAATATATTGCTTTATATCAAATTTAATTGTTTCATCCGCATTTTGAAAAGTTTTAGCAACAGCTGCAACTTTGCATGTACTGCAGTGGGTCATACCACATCTATAGAACCCTGAGCAGCTCAACCAGTTTTTTGTAGATTTATTCCTATCAGAGCGGAATATATTGGGGGCTATCTTGCTACCAATTGTAGGGGCTCTTCTAGACACCACATTTATCCCAGAATTCAATATATCATACAATTTCAGATCTTCATATAAAATGGGCAGATATCTGTAAATGATATCTTTGATTTTAGCAAATTGTGGGCTATATTAGAAGCATATATATGTTTTTTTTTCTATATCTGAATTATTATTTTTTTGGAATGTAACTAGCTCTTTGCGATCTCTTCCACTTACAATCCTTTTTGCCAGATTTATTGTCCATTGTGGGTATTTGCGATATTTTAATTTGTTTGCTATCTGATTTAATTCGCTCTCCAAGTCCCCCTCCTCGCTACAATTTCGCTTAATTCTGGTGAACTCACCCACCGGGATTGACTTGATTGTATGCTTACTATGACTACTATGAGCATGCAATACTGTATTACCTCTCACTGGCTTGTGATGTGTTTTAGTCATAATACTTTCATTCTCTTGTCCCGTGAGTTCCAGGTCCAGGAAAGAAATGCTTACATCATCCGACCTGAAGGTAAATCTAATGTCATATTCATTATGATTGAGATATTCCATGAAGTGTGGTATGGCAGACACATCCCCCTCCCAAATTATGAGGGTATCATCTATGTATCTGCCATACCACACCACATGTTCCAAATATGGATTACTAGCAGAGAAAACATACTCCATCTCCCAGAAGGCCATAACCAGATTTGCAAGCGAGGGTGAATATTTCGCACCCATGGCGACTCCCGCCTGTTGTACATAAAACTGGTCATCAAATGAAAAAAAGTTACTTATCAGCAAAAAATGTATAACCATTAATAAATACTCAATCAGATCCATAGAGTAATTACTAAACCTCTCAAGATGGAACCGGATCGCTCGTATTGCCAGATCATGTGGTATGCACGTATATAAGGATATAACGTCACAGCATAGCCAGGAGTAATTGGCCTGCCAAATCTTATTTTCAAAGATATGCTGTAACTCTTTAGAATCTTTAATATACCCTGGGGTTCGTTTGACAAGGGGCTGAAGAAGTGAGTCTACCCACTGACAGAGTTTTTCATTGCATGATCCAATACCGGAAACTATGGGTCGCATAGGTGGGATACCCTCTTTTTTATGTATTTTTGGTACCCCATATATAATGGGAATAATTGGATTTTCTACCATAAGATATTCTGTTTGTTTTTTCGTTAGTACCCCCAAATTATGTCCCTCCTTTATGATCATGTCTCTTTTTCCAATAATTTCTTGAGATGGATTATTTTTTAATTTTTTATATGTATTTTGGTCAGATAATAGCTCTATCATTTTTATATCGTAGTCTGTTGTATTTAACACTACGACAACCCCTCCCTTGTCCGACATTTTAATAGTTAAATCTGTTCTTTCTTGGAGTTCTTTTATTGCATTACGATGTTTTAAAGACATATTCTTTTGATTGTTTTTACCATTTATTTTGACATTGTTATATAATTGTCTTAATTCCCTTTCTACACTCTCCTGAAATCGATCCATACATTCAGACCTGGTTTGAACCGGATAGTAATATGGATTTTTAGTGACAAAATTCTGGGAGATTTGTACCCGTTCATGATCTGGCAATACTTCAGAGCTAAGGTCCTGTAACGCAACCAGCGCCACTTGTTCTTTAAAGTCCATTTGCGAAAATTCATTGACCAGTCCGAATGAGTTACTGATTTCCTCCTGACTGAGTTCCTCTTCACAATTTTCTGCACTACAAAAATGCTTCCTAATAGTCAAGTTTCGCACAAATTTGTTCGTGTCCATAATGGTTTTAAAAAGATCAAAATCCTGATCCGGAACGAAATTTAGTCCTAGAGATAGAACCTCGATCTGTTCAGGTGATAAGGATGTAGATGACAAGTTTAATACATTAGTATAGTCATTTATTTCATGTAAAGTTTCTTGTTGCGTGTAATCATTCCCCCTTCGTCTGTGCTTTCTTCCCCCCCGCCTTTTACGTTTTTTGTCTGGCGGTTATCATTCCTGGGGGCACATGCCTTATTTTCGTTAAGGGAAACATCTGAGACACTGCCCTGATTATCCGATGAGTCTGGATCTGATGAAGTGAAATAGACATGTGGTTTGGACACTTTTCTCTTTTTCCACCCTTTGCGTTTTTGATAAGGCTGATTTTGTTTGAGTATGGATTTGGGGGTTCTATTAGCATTTGTCCAATTGCCCCAATCATATACCTTATTATTGGCATAGTCATTAGTATCTCGGGTGAATTTTCTTTTTTTACGATCCATAATTTGTTCCTCTAGAGCAGCTATTTTTTCATTAATTTTTGACATTAATGCTTTAAAATGTGCACTTGTTTTATGCTCACTCAAGAGGGAATTCACTTCATCTAGTTTTCGCTGTATTTCTTTTAATTTTTCATCCTCATGTTTCACAATAAGTTTCATCAGATCTTTTGAGCAATTGCTCAGAACAGAATTCCATTCCTTTTCAAAGTCCGCTGATATAGTTGTGGGTAATTTTTTGATCCGCAGACCTCTTGGGATCATGTCTTTAGCCACATAGTTATTTAGTGTGGTTTGATCCCACCATACTTTTGTTTCTTGCACCATGAGTGCTTCCATTTTATTTAAGTTCTCATTAAGGGTTAATATACCCACATCGGTATCTTGTTGGGTGGAAAACACTTGTGCAGCTTTGCGTGATCTATCTCTAGACAGGTCCATAGCCATACTGATATGTGAGATAAAATAAAAACATGCTCTGCATCCACAGGCCACTTAATCGGCAATATATAAGTACATTTGTACACAGTCAATATTTAGGGAGCAAATCTAGGAGCTCAGCAATCCAGCAATAGAAATGAAATAAAAAAAGGGAGGTAGCCAGCTCACCAGTAATCACCGCAGGTGCACGGAATTCCGGAGAATTGTCATGTGACTTGGACAAACATTCTGGTTGGAGGAATAGCCTCATATAGAGGAGCACAACCAGATTGTAATATGGCTTTGATAAAGATCATTCTGATCGAAACGCGTAGCCGTTAAAGCTCTGTCATTCTGGGCACTTATTGGTGGGAGTCATACACCATGGACATTTGGATTTTATATTTGGATTCAATAAAAGAATTGTTTTAAGGAGCTGGAACTCAACTTTTTTTTTTTTTTCTCTCTTCAATGAACATTACGTCTGCCTGCAGCGGAGTTCCGTGCACCTGCGGTGATTACCTCCCTTTTTTTATTTCATTAACCCCTTAATGACAGCCAATACGTCTTTTAACTGACCTGATATATAAGAGAATATCCTCCCCATACAGGTGACAATCCAGCAGCTGTCAGCTGTACACTATAGCTGACAACTTGCTGTATCAGCCACGATCAGTGTTTGCACCATCCAAATCTGTTTAACCCCTTAGATGCTGCTATCCATTGTGACTACATCATTATAAATGGTTAACAGAGTGTGGAGGCTTCCTCTTTATCCCAATCGGTGCCCTCAGATCATGATTTTGGGGTCCTGATGTTTGCCATGGCAATTCATGACCAAATAGTGGCCTAAGAGTCTGACAGCTGTAGTAATCTGTTCAGAAGTTAGAGACATTTAGGTGGTAAAAACACACATTTTCATTTCTGTCATACCACTTTGCATTAATTCCTGAAAATCACCTGAAGAGTTAATAAACTAACTGACATGCAGTTTTCAATGCCTCAGGGGGTACTGTTTTTAAAATGGTATCACGTTTGGGGGTTTCCCAATATATAAGACCCCTAAAGGCACTTCAAACATGGATAAGTCCCTAAAAAAAATAAATTTTGTAAATTTCCTTGAAAAAATTAAAAATTGCTGCTACATTTTTAATCCTCCTAAAATGGTAACAAAATAAAATAACATTTTACAAATGGTGCTGATGTAAAGCAGACATGAGGGAAATGTTATTTATTAATGGTTTGCTGTGGTATGACCATCTGGATTAAAGGGATAATCATTCAAATTTTGAAAATTGCTAAATTTTTAACATTTTTCTCAAATTTTTGATATTTTTTATAAATAAACACAAAACATATTGACCTAAATTTACCATTATCATAAAGTATAATGTGTCACGAAAAAACATTCTCAAAATCACTGGGATTTGTTGAAGCATTGCAGAGTTATTACCACATAAAGTGACACTGGTCAGATTTCAAAAATTTGGCTCCGTCACTAAGGGGTTAAAATGATATACAGTATAAAGGAATGGCATAAAAGTAATTCTTTAATACAGTTATCAAAATCACTGCATGGGGAATTTATGATAATATCTATGACTCACTGTACCCTTCCTATGGGGGACAATTACAGATAAAATTACATTCTCAGCAATTCTACATGTTTTTATAAGAACAGTTCCTAGATTAAATAGTTGTTTCAGGAAATGTAGCTAGAACTGTTATATGGAGAAACTACTTTACATAACTGCTAGAGATAAGTGAATCTTCTGATTCTTTTATGCAGATTTCAATTGGTTCAAATAAAATCACATTTATTTATTTACTTGATTATATATCGCCATTAACTTCCATAGCGCTTTACAGAAATCATCATCACTACCCCCATTGGAGCTCACTCTAAATGCCCTACCAGTCTTTATATGTAGTGTGAGAGGAAATCGGAGTTCCCAGAGCAAACCCAAATAAACACCGGGAGAACATACAAACTCCTGCAGATGTTGCCTGTGGTGGAATTTGAACCCAGGACCCTATTGCAGCAAGGCAACAATGCAGTTGGCCATACACCTTATTACGTGGAAAATGCATGAAGTACTACGTTAACTTCAGTTCTCTAATATTCTTTGGTTTGTATACTGCAACTTCATCTTTCAAATCCCACCAAATATTCTCTATGAGGTTCAAGACAAACATCTGTGATGGTCACTCCACAATCTTGCAGGACTTCTGAAAGGAAGCCATGGTAGACTTTAAAAGGGTTGTCCACTACTGCGACAGCCCCTTCTTGATCTATATGTCTGACCCTGTTAAAATAAAAAAGCCTATACTCACCTCCCGTGCTAGTGCCGTTCCAGCAATGTCAGCATGAGTGGTTGTTGTGACATGTGACTCCGGCACCCAATCAGCGCTGGTATCACTGTCTCCACCTTTGGAGAAATCGAACATGAAGAGGAAGTCCGGACTGCAGCTGCTCTCTTACATCCTCTTTATGATCAACTCAACAGGTGGCGGGGACAGTGATGTCAGCTCTGATTGGGTTCTTGGGGCACGTGTCACAAAAGTATGGGAGCCTTGGTGTCAACACCGTGGAAACGGCTCCAGCACTAGAGGCAAGTATAAGATTTTTATTTTATTGGAGCAAAACGTGGGTTATGGTAAGTAGCTGGCCAAGGGGACAAGTTCTTTTAAGTTATGACAGAAAAAAGACTCACACATCCAAACTAGTGTGAATAGGTGCATACCAGAAGCAGCTACCTCCATACATAAATATACAAGAAAGGTTGCACTCTATCGTGCCAAAGCATGTCTAATATGAAATACATGAAATATGAATAGCAAAATGGCTTTTGAACATTACGAAAATATTTAAGAGACGCTTTGCACAGAATTTGATATAATCAAATAGTGTGAGCCCATCAACCGTCGTCAAGGTGGTCTCATAAAACTGATGGGTCCCTGACCTCTCTGTCCAAATGTGAACACTTACCGAAGGCCAATGTCTGTATGCCTGGGTGAATGTGGACACCTCTGTTCAGCAAAGCCTACATATGAGTTGGCCGGGACCAAGTGTGATGAGATGCAATTAAAAACTACATGGTGATGGGACGAGTGCTCAGTCAGTCAGCTAACATAGAAATGACAGAAAAAAGACTCGCACATCCAAACTAGTGTGAATAGGTGCATACCAGGAGCAGCTACCTCCATACATAAATATACAAGAAAAGTTGCACTCTATCGTGCCAAAGCATGTCTAATATGAAATACATGAAATATGAATAGCAAAATGGCTTTTGAACATTATGGAAATATTTAAGAGACGCTTAGCACAGAATTTGATATAATCAAATAGTGTGAGCCCATCAACCGTCATCAAGGTGGTCTCATAAAACTGATGGGTCCCTGACCTCCCTGTCCAAATGTGAACACTTACCGAAGGCCAAGTCAGGATAACTGTCCTGTTGGCAGGTCCAATGACACCCAAGGTCTAGTTTACTCAGAAAAGACATGACATTTTCTCTTAGGATTTCCTAATACTTTATTGAGTCCATCTTGACCTCCACTTGCTGCAGGTTTCCAGTGCCACAGGAAGCAAAGAAGCTCCAGAGCATCACCAAGCCACTAACATGCTTCACAATAGGCAGAGTATTCTCTTCAGCTTATGCTTTATTCATCCTCTTCCAGACTTACCACTGATCTACAGTACAGACCAAAAGTTTGGACATACCTTCTCATTTAAAGATTTTTCTGTATTTTCATGGCTATGACAATTGTACATTCACACTGAAGGCATCAAAACTATGAATTAACACATGTGGAATTATATACTTAACAAAAAAGTGTGAAACAACTGAAATTATGTCTTATATTCTAGGTTCTTCAAAGTAGTCACCTTTCGCTTTGATGACTGCTTTGCACACTCATGGCATTCTCTTGATGAGCTTCAAGAGGTAGTCACCGGGAATGGTCTTCCAACAATCTTGAAGGAGTTCTCAGAGATGCTTAGCACTTGTTGGCCCTTTTGCCTTCAATGTGCGGTCCAGCTCACCCCAAACTATCTCGATTGGGTTCAGGTCTGGTGACTGGAGGCCAGGTCATCTGGTGTAGCACCCCATCACTCTCCTTCTTGGTCAAATAGCCCTTACACAGCCTGGAGGTGTGTTTAGGGTCATTGTCCTGTTGAAAAATAAATGATGGTCCAACTAAACGCAAACCGGATGGAATAGCATGCTTGTTATGACCCCAATGGCAGAGGGTCTCAGGAATAATTGCTAAGTCTGCAAACACAGAAAACCAGCTCATAGGGCAGTGGTAACTGGGCTGACCATATATCTAATCCTAGCATCACAAATACCAGCAGCCGGGGAACGTGCCTACGTTGATTCTAGACGTCTCGCGCCAGCCGGAGAACTAACTAACCCTAGAAGGGAAAAGAAAGACCTTTCTTGCCTCCAGATAATAGACCCCAAAAGTTGGATACAAGCCCCCAACAAATAATAACGGTGAGGTAAGAGGAAAAGACAAACATAAGAATGAGCTAGGTATTTAGCAAAGAGAGGCCCACTAGCTAATAGCAGAATATAGAAAGATAACTTATATGGTCAGTAGTGTTGAGCATTCCGATACTGCAAGTATCGGGTATCGGCCGATACTTGCTGTATCGGAATTCCGATACCGAGATCCGATATTTTTGTGATATCGGGTATCGGTATCGAAACAACATTAATGTAAAAATGTGTAAAAGAGAGAATTAAAATAAAAAATATTGCTATACTCACCTCTCCGACGCAGCCTGCACCTTACCGAGGGAAGCGGCAGCGTTCTTTGTTTAAAATTCGCGCTTTTCTTTCCTTTACGTGAGTCCCGGCTTGTGATTGGTTGCGTGCCGCCCATGTGACCGGGACGCAACCAATCACAGCAAGCCGTGACGTAATTTCAGGTCCTTCAGGATTTTAAAATTACGTTCCGGCGTTGTGATTGGTTGCGTCGCAGTCACATGGGAGACGCAACCAATCACAGCAAGCCGTGACATAATTTCAGGTCCTTAAGGATTTTAAAATTACGTCCCGGCTTTGTGATTGGTCCGCGTCCCGGCAACATGGCCGCCATTAACCAATCACAAGCCGTGACGTCACGGGAGGCTGGACACGCGCCCATTTTAAAATTTTAAAATGCGCGCGTGTCCAGCCTCCCGGCTTGTGATTGGTTGACCGCGGCGCAACCAATCACAAGCCGGGACGTCACGGGAGGCTGGACACGCGCCCATTTTAAAATGGGCGCGTGTCCAGCCTCCCGTGACGTCCCGGCTTGTGATTGGTTAATGGCGGCCATGTTGCCGGGACGCGGACCAATCACAGCAAGCCGTGACGTAATTTCGTCACGGCTTGCTGTGATTGGTCCGCGTCCCGGCAACATGGCCGCCCTGACCAATCACAAGCCGGGACTTCACGTAACCAAGTAAAAGCGCGAATTTTAAACAAACAACGCTGCCGGTTCCCTCGCTGAGGTCCAGGCTGCGTCGGAGGGTGAGTATAGCGATATTTTTTATTTTAATTCTTTCTTTTACACATTTATATGGATCCCAGGGCCTGAAGGAGAGTTTCCTCTCCTTCAGACCCTGGGAACCATCAGGAATACCGTCCGATACTTGAGTCCCATTGACTTGTATTGGTATCGGGTATCGGTATCGGATTGGATCCGATACTTTGCCGGTATCGGCCGATACTTTCCGATACCGATACTTTCAAGTATCGGACGGTATCGCTCAACACTAATGGTCAGCAAAAACCCTATCAAAAATATCCACACTGGAAATTCAAGAACCCCCGAACCGTCTAACGGCCCGGGGGGAGAACACCAGCCCCCTAGAGCTTCCAGCAAGGTCAGGAATCACATTTAGTACAAGCTGGACAAAAATGAGAGCAAGCAAATAACCCAAAAAACAAAGAAGCAGGACTTAGCTTAATTTTGCACGAACCAGGACCAGCAGATAGGAGCAAACAGAATGTGTCTGATTACAACGATGCCAGGCACTGGACTAAGGATCCAGGAGGTTTATATAGCAACACCCCTGAACTAACGACCCAGCTGGGTGCAAACTGAGGGAAGAAAATCCCAGAGTCATATCACTAGTAACCACAAGAGGGAGCCAAAAAGTCTAATTCACAACAGTACCCCCCCCTTAAGGAGGGGTCACCGAACCCTCACCAAGACCACCAGGGCGATCAGGATGAGCAGCGTGAAAGGCACGAACTAAATCGGCCGCATGCACATCAGAGGCAACCACCCAGGAATTATCCTCCTGACCATAGCCCTTCCACTTGACCAAATACTGAAGCCTCCGTCTGGAGAGACGAGAATCCAAGATCTTCTCAACCACGTACTCCAACTCGCCCTCAACCAACACCAGAGCAGGAGGCTCAGCAGAAGGAACCACAGGCACAACGTAGCGTCGCAATAAAGACCTATGGAGCACGTTGTGAATGGCAAACGAAACCGGAAGATCCAAGCGAAAGGACACTGGATTAAGGATTTCCAATATCTTGTAAGGACCGATGAAGCGAGGCTTAAATTTAGGAGAGGAGACCATCATAAGAACAAATCGAGAAGACAGCCACACCAAATCCCCAACACGAAGTCGGGGACCCACACCGCGGTGTTGTGAATTTGGATTCTGGGCTCCCCCGGTGGCTACTGGTGGAATTGAACTGGTGTCTTCATCTTCTCTGTTCACCTGTTCCCATCAAGATGTGGGAGTCGCTATATAACCTTGCTGCTCTGTTAGTTGCTTGCCGGTCAACAATGTTATCAGAAGCCTCTCTGTGCTTGTTCCTGCTCCTAGACAACTACTAGATAAGTTGGACTCTTGTCCATGTTTGTTTTTGCATTTTGTTCCAGTTCACAGCTGTAGTTTCGTTACTGTGTCTGGAAAGCTCTTGTGAACGGGAATTGCCACTCTGGTGTTATGAGTTAATGCCAGAGTTTTAAAGTAATTTCTGGATGGTGTTTTTTGATAGGGTTTTCAGCTGACCATGAAAGTGTCCTTTCTGTCTTCTGCTATGTAGTAAGTGGACCTCAAATTTGCTAAACCTATTTTCATACTACGTTTGTTATTTCATCTCAACTCACCGCCAATACATGTGGGGGGCCTCTGTCTCCTTTCGGGGTATTTCTCTAGAGGTGAGCTAGGACTAATATTTTCCTCTGCTAGCTTTATTTAGTCCTCCGGCTGGGCTGGGCATCTAGAATCAACGTAGGCATGCTACCCGGCCACTGCTAGTTGTGCGTTAGGTTTAGTTCATGGTCAGCTCAGTTCCCATCTTCCAAGAGCTAGTTCCTATATATGCTTATGCTATGTTCTCTTGCCATTGAGATCATGACAGTTTGACCGGCCCGCAAAGTGTTAATTGTTTGGGCTGAAGCAGGAGAAAAAGAAGTGTTGAAGGGAAATTTTTTTTTTTTTTTTTTCCCCTCAGAGTTTTGCTGCCTAGCCCTTAATTGCTGTCTAGCTGCTTCTTACCTCCTCTTAACCCTTGAATGGCTCTGTGTCCACCTGTTTGTAATGGATCTTCAGAGTGTAACTGCAGGTTTGAATAATCTCGCCACGAAGGTACAAAATTTGCAAGATTTTGTTTGTCATGCACCTGTATCTGAGCCGAGAATTCCTTTGCCGGAATTTTTCTCGGGGAATAGATCCGGGTTTCAGAATTTTCGAAATAATTGCAAATTATTTTTGTCTCTGAAATCTCGCTCTGCCGGAGACCCTGCACAGCAGGTCAGGATTGTGATTTCCTTGCTCCGGGGCGACCCTCAAGACTGGGCTTTTTCATTGACACCAGGAGATCCTGCGTTGCTCAATGTGGATGCGTTTTTTCTGGCCTTGGGGTTGCTTTATGACGAACCTCATTTGGAGCTTCAGGCAGAAAAAACTTTGATGTCCCTATCTCAGGGGCAAGATGAAGCGGAAATTTACTGCCAAAGATTCCGTAAATGGTCTGTGCTTACTCAGTGGAATGAGTGCGCCCTGGCGGCGACTTTCAGAGAGGGTCTCTCTGATGCCATTAAGGATGTTATGGTGGGGTTCCCTGTGCCTGCGGGTCTGAATGAGTCCATGACAATGGCTATTCAGATCGATAGGCGTTTGCGGGAGCGCAAACCAGTGCACCATCTGGCGGTGTCCACTGAGAAGTCGCCAGAGAGTATGCAGTGTGATAGAATTCTGTCCCGAAGCGAGCGGCAGAATTTTAGACGGAAAAATGGGTTGTGTTTCTATTGTGGTGATTCTACTCATGTTATATCAGCATGCTCTAAGCGCACTAAAAAGCTTGGTAAATCTGTTTCCATTTGCACCTTACCGTCTAAATTTATTCTATCTGTGACCCTGATTTGCTCTTTGTCATCTATTACCACGGACGCCTATGTCGACTCTGGCGCCGCTTTGAGTCTTATGGATTGGTCCTTTGCCAAACGCTGTGGGTATGATTTAGAGCCTTTGGAGACTCCTATTCCTCTGAAGGGGATTGACTCCACCCCATTGGCTAATAATAAACCACAATACTGGACACAAGTAACTATGCGTATTAATCCGGATCACCAGGAGATTATTCGCTTTCTGGTGCTGTATAATCTACATGATGATTTGGTGCTAGGATTGCCTTGGCTGCAATCTCACAACCCAGTCCTCGACTGGAGAGCTATGTCTGTGTTGAGCTGGGGATGTAAGGGGGCTCATGGGGATGTACCTGTGGTTTCCATTTCATCATCCATTCCCTCTGAAATTCCTGAGTTCCTGTCTGACTATCGTGACGTCTTTGAAGAATCCAAGCTTGGTTCGTTACCTCCGCACCGAGAGTGCGATTGTGCCATAGATTTAATCCCGGGTAGTAAATACCCAAAGGGTCGTTTATTTAATCTGTCTGTGCCTGAACATGCTGCTATGCGAGAATATATAAAGGAGTCCTTGGAAAAGGGACATATTCGTCCATCGTCATCTCCCTTAGGAGCCGGTTTTTTCTTTGTGTCAAAAAAAGACGGCTCTTTGAGACCATGTATTGATTATCGGCTTTTGAATAAAATCACTGTTAAATATCAATACCCATTGCCGTTGCTGACTGATTTGTTTGCTCGCATAAAGGGGGCCAAGTGGTTCTCTAAGATTGACCTTCGTGGGGCGTATAATTTGGTGCGAATCAGGCAGGGGGATGAGTGGAAAACCGCATTTAATACGCCCGAGGGCCACTTTGAGTATTTAGTGATGCCTTTTGGTCTTTCTAATGCTCCGTCAGTTTTCCAGTCCTTTATGCATGATATTTTTCGCGATTATTTGGATAAATTTATGATTGTGTATCTGGATGATATTCTGATTTTTTCGGATGACTGGGACTCTCATGTCCAGCAAGTCAGGAGGGTTTTTCAGGTTTTGCGGTCTAATTCTTTGTGTGTGAAGGGTTCTAAGTGTGTTTTTGGGGTACAGAGGATTTCCTTTTTGGGATATATTTTTTCCCCCTCTTCCATTGAAATGGATCCTGTCAAGGTTCAAGCTATTTGTGATTGGACGCAGCCCTCTTCTCTTAAGAGTCTTCAGAAATTTTTGGGCTTTGCTAACTTTTATCGTCGATTTATTGCTGGTTTTTCGGATATTGCTAAGCCATTGACCGATTTGACTAAGAAGGGTGCTGATGTTGCTGATTGGTCCCCTGATGCTGTGGAGGCCTTTCGGGAGCTTAAGCGCCGTTTTTCCTCTGCCCCTGTGTTGCGTCAGCCTGATGTTGCTCTACCTTTTCAGGTTGAGGTCGACGCTTCTGAGATCGGAGCTGGGGCAGTGTTGTCGCAGAAAAGTTCTGACTGCTCCGTGATGAGGCCTTGTGCCTTCTTTTCCCGTAAATTTTCGCCCGCTGAGCGGAATTATGATGTTGGGAATCGGGAGCTTTTGGCCATGAAGTGGGCTTTTGAGGAGTGGCGCCATTGGCTTGAGGGGGCCAGACATCAGGTGGTGGTATTGACTGACCACAAAAATTTGATTTATCTTGAGACCGCCAGGCGCCTGAATCCTAGACAGGCGCGCTGGTCATTATTTTTCTCTCGGTTTAATTTTGTGGTGTCATACCTACCGGGTTCCAAGAATGTTAAGGCGGATGCCCTTTCTAGGAGTTTTGAGCCTGACTCGCCTGGTAACTCTGAGCCCACAGGTATCCTTAAGGATGGAGTGGTATTGTCAGCCGTTTCTCCAGACCTGCGGCGGGCCTTGCAGGAGTTTCAGGCGGAGAGACCTGATCGTTGCCCACCTGATAAACTGTTTGTTCCTGATGATTGGACCAGTAGAGTCATCTCTGAGGTTCATTCTTCTGCGTTGGCAGGTCATCCTGGCATTTTTGGTACCAGGGATTTGGTGGCAAGGTCCTTCTGGTGGCCTTCCCTGTCACGAGATGTGCGAGGCTTTGTGCAGTCTTGTGACGTTTGTGCTCGGGCCAAGCCTTGTTGTTCTCGGGCTAGTGGATTATTGTTGCCCTTGCCTATTCCTAAGAGGCCTTGGACGCACATCTCGATGGATTTTATTTCAGATCTGCCTGTTTCTCAGAAGATGTCTGTCATCTGGGTGGTGTGTGACCGTTTTTCTAAGATGGTCCATTTGGTTCCTCTGCCCAAGTTACCTTCTTCTTCCGAGTTGGTTCCTCTGTTTTTTCAAAATGTTGTTCGTTTGCATGGTATTCCTGAGAATATCGTTTCTGACAGAGGGACCCAATTCGTGTCTAGATTTTGGCGGGCATTCTGTGCTAGGATGGGCATAGATTTATCTTTTTCGTCCGCTTTCCATCCTCAGACGAATGGCCAGACCGAGCGGATTAATCAGACCCTGGAGACATATCTGAGGTGTTTTGTGTCTGCTGACCAGGATGATTGGGTTGCTTTTTTGCCATTGGCGGAGTTCGCTCTCAATAATCGGGCCAGCTCTGCCACTTTGGTGTCCCCGTTTTTCTGTAATTCGGGGTTTCATCCTCGATTTTCCTCTGGTCAGGTGGAATCTTCGGATTGTCCTGGAGTGGATGCTGTGGTGGAGAGATTGCATCAGATCTGGGGGCAGGTGGTGGACAATTTGAGGTTGTCCCAGGAGAAGACTCAGCTTTTTGCCAACCGCCACCGTCGTGTTGGTCCTCGGCTTTCTGTTGGGGATTTGGTGTGGTTGTCTTCTCGTTTTGTCCCTATGAGGGTCTCTTCTCCTAAGTTTAAGCCTCGGTTTATCGGCCCGTATAAGATATTGGAGATTCTTAACCCTGTTTCCTTCCGTTTGGACCTCCCTGCATCCTTTTCTATTCATAACGTTTTTCATCGGTCATTATTGCGCAGGTATGAGGTACCGGTTGTGCCTTCCGTTGAGCCTCCTGCTCCGGTGTTGGTTGAGGGTGAGTTGGAGTACGTTGTGGAGAAAATCTTGGACTCTCGTGTTTCCAGACGGAGACTCCAGTATCAAGTGGAAGGGATACGGCCAGGAGGATAATTCTTGGGTGAATGCATCTGATGTTCATGCCTCCGATCTGGTTCGTGCCTTTCATAGGGCCCATCCTGATCGCCCTGGTGGTTCTGGTGAGGGTTCGGTGCCCCCTCCTTGAGGGGGGGGTACTGTTGTGAATTTGGATTCTGGGCTCCCCCGGTGGCTACTGGTGGAATTGAACTGGTGTCTTCATCTTCTCTGTTCACCTGTTCCCATCAAGATGTGGGAGTCGCTATATAACCTTGCTGCTCTGTTAGTTGCTTGCCGGTCAACAATGTTATCAGAAGCCTCTCTGTGCTTGTTCCTGCTCCTAGACAACTACTAGATAAGTTGGACTCTTGTCCATGTTTGTTTTTGCATTTTGTTCCAGTTCACAGCTGTAGTTTCGTTACTGTGTCTGGAAAGCTCTTGTGAACGGGAATTGCCACTCTGGTGTTATGAGTTAATGCCAGAGTTTTAAAGTAATTTCTGGATGGTGTTTTTTGATAGGGTTTTCAGCTGACCATGAAAGTGTCCTTTCTGTCTTCTGCTATGTAGTAAGTGGACCTCAAATTTGCTAAACCTATTTTCATACTACGTTTGTTATTTCATCTCAACTCACCGCCAATACATGTGGGGGGCCTCTGTCTCCTTTCGGGGTATTTCTCTAGAGGTGAGCTAGGACTAATATTTTCCTCTGCTAGCTTTATTTAGTCCTCCGGCTGGGCTGGGCATCTAGAATCAACGTAGGCATGCTACCCGGCCACTGCTAGTTGTGCGTTAGGTTTAGTTCATGGTCAGCTCAGTTCCCATCTTCCAAGAGCTAGTTCCTATATATGCTTATGCTATGTTCTCTTGCCATTGAGATCATGACACCGCGGCGGCGGTTGGCAAAACGCTGAGCCTTCTCCTGTGACAATTTTAAGTTGTCCACCACATGATTCCAGATCTGCTGCAACCTATCCACCACAGAATTTACCCCAGGACAGTCAGAAGGCTCCACATGTCCCGAGGAAAAACGAGGATGGAAACCAGAGTTGCAGAAAAATGGCGAAACCAAAGTAGCGGAACTAGCCCGATTATTAAGGGCAAACTCAGCCAACGGCAAGAAGGTCACCCAATCATCCTGATCTGCCGAAGCAAAACACCTAAAATAAGCCTCCAGAGTCTGATTAGTTCGCTCCGTTTGTCCATTAGTCTGAGGATGAAAGGCAGATGAGAACGACAAATCAATGCCCATCCTAGCACAAAAGGATCGCCAGAACCTGGAAACAAACTGGGATCCTCTGTCAGACACAATATTCTCAGGAATGCCGTGTAAACGAACCACATTCTGAAGGAACACAGGAACCAGATCGGAAGAGGAAGGCAGCTTAGGCAAAGGCACCAAATGGACCATTTTCGAGAAGCGATCACATACCACCCAGATGACAGACATACCCTGAGACACCGAGAGATCAGAAATGAAATCCATGGAAATGTGTGTCCAAGGCCTCTTTGGGACAGGCAAGGGCAAGAGCAACCCGCTGGCACGAGAACAGCAAGGCTTAGCTCGAGCACAAGTCCCACAGGACTGCACAAATGACCGCACATCCCGTGACAAGGAAGGCCACCAAAAGGACCTAGCCACCAGATCTCTGGTGCCAAAAATTCCCGGATGACCTGCCAACACCGAGGAATGAACCTCGGAAATGACTCTGCTGGTCCACTTATCAGGAACAAACAGTCTGTCAGGTGGACAAGAGTCAGGTCTACCAGCCTGAAATCTCTGCAACACGCGTCGCAAATCAGGAGAAATGGCTGACAAAATAACTCCCTCTTTAAGAATACCAACAGGTTCTGCGACTCCAGGAGAGTCAGGCACAAAGCTCCTTGAAAGAGCATCAGCCTCCACATTCTTTGAACCTGGTAAATACGAGACCACAAAGTCAAAACGGGAGAAAAACAATGACCAGCGGGCCTGTCTAGGATTCAAGCGTTTAGCAGACTCGAGATACATCAAATTTTTGTGATCAGTCAAGACCACCACACGATGCTTAGCACCCTCGAGCCAATGACGCCACTCCTCAAATGCCCACTTCATGGCCAGTAACTCCCGATTGCCAACATCATAATTCCGCTCAGCAGGCGAAAACTTCCTAGAGAAGAAAGCACATGGTCTCATTACCGAGCAACCAGGGCCTCTCTGTGACAAAACGGCCCCTGCCCCAATCTCAGAAGCATCCACTTCGACCTGAAAGGGAAGTGAGACATCAGGCTGGCACAAAACAGGCGCCGAAGTAAACCGGCGCTTCAACTCTTGGAACGCCTCCACGGCTGCAGGAGCCCAGTTAGCAACATCAGAACCTTTCTTGGTCATATCCGTCAAAGGTTTAACAACGCTAGAAAAATTAGCGATAAAACGACGGTAGAAGTTAGCAAAACCCAAGAACTTCTGAAGACTCTTAACTGACGTGGGTTGAGTCCACTCATGAATAGCTCGGACCTTGACTGGGTCCATCTCCACAGCAGAAGGGGAAAAAATAAACCCCAAAAAGGGAACCTTCTGTACTCCAAAGAGACACTTTGAGCCTTTAACAAACAAAGCATTCTCACGCAAAACCTGAAACACCATCCTGACCTGCTCCACATGTGAGTCCCAATCTTCAGAGAAAACCAGAATATCATCCAGATAAACAATCATAAATTTATCCAGATACTTCCGGAAAATATCATGCATAAAGGACTGAAACACTGAGGGAGCATTAGAGAGCCCAAAAGGCATCACCAAGTACTCAAAATGACCTTCGGGCGTATTAAATGCAGTCTTCCATTCATCTCCTTGCTTAATGCGCACAAGGTTGTACGCACCACAAAGATCTATCTTGGTGAACCACTTGGCACCTTTAATCCGGGCAAACAAGTCCGACAACAGAGGCAAAGGATACTGAAATTTAACAGTGATTTTATTCAGAAGCCGATAGTCAATACAAGGTCTCAAAGATCCGTCCTTCTTGGCCACAAAAAAGAATCCCGCACCAAGAGGGGAAGAGGAAGGACGGATATGCCCCTTCTCCAGAGACTCCTTGATATACGAACGCATTGCGGCATGCTCAGGTACAGACAGATTAAATAATCTTCCCTTGGGAAATTTACTACCTGGAATCAAATCTATGGCGCAGTCACAGTCCCTATGAGGAGGCAGAGCACTGGATCTGGACTCGCTGAATACATCCTGATAATCAGACAAATACTCAGGAACTTCCGAAGGAGTAGAGGAAGCAATAGACACCGGCGGGGAATCAGCATGAATTCCCTGACAGCCCCAACTTGACACAGACATTGCCTTCCAATTCAAGACTGGATTGTGGGTCTGTAACCATGGCAGACTCAAAACGACCAAATCATGCATTTTATGCAGAACAAGAAAACGAATCCCTTCCCGATGTTCAGGAGTCATGCACATGGTCACCTGCGTCCAAAACTGCGGTTTATTTTCCGCCAATGGCGTAGCATCAATACCTCTAAGAGGAATAGGATTTACCAATGGTTCAAGAACAAAACCACAGCGCTTGGCAAATGACAGATCCATAAGACTCAGGGCAGCACCTGAATCCACAAACGCCATAACAGGGTAAGAAGACAATGAGCAAATCAAAGTCACAGACAAAATAAATTTAGGTTGCAAATTACCAATGGCGACAGGACTAACAACCCTTGTTAGACGTCTAGAGCATGCTGATATAACATGTGTAGAATCACCACAGTAAAAACACAACCCATTCTGACGTCTATGATTTTTCCGCTCATTTCTAGTCTGAATTCTATCACATTGCATTAAATCAGGTGTTTGTTCAGACAACACCTCCAGAGGATTAGCGGTTTTGCGCTCCCGCAAACGCCGGTCAATTTGAATAGCCAGCGCCATAGAATCATTCAGATTTGTAGGAATGGGGAAACCCACCATCACATTCTTAATGGCCTCAGAAAGGCCATTTCTGAAATTTGCGGCCAGAGCACACTCATTCCACTGAGTAAGCACGGACCATTTCCGAAATTTTTGGCAATACACTTCAGCTTCATCCTGGCCCTGAGAAATAGCCAGCAAGGCTTTTTCTGCCTGAATTTCAAGATTGGGTTCCTCGTAAAGCAATCCGAGCGCCAGAAAAAATGCATCAATATTTGCCAATGCTGGATCTCCTGGCGCTAGGGAGAAAGCCCAATCCTGAGGGTCGCCCCGTAAAAAAGAAATAACAATTTTAACTTGCTGAGCTGAATCTCCAGATGAACGGGGTCTCAGAGAAAGAAACAATTTACAATTATTCATGAAATTCCTAAACCTAAATCGGTCTCCAGAAAATAATTCCGGAATAGGTATTTTAGGTTCAGACATAGGACTACTGGTAAGAAAATCTTGTATGCCCTGCACACGAGCTGCCAGCTGGTTTACACTTGTAATCAAGGTCTGGACATTCATGTCTGCAGCAAGCACAAGCCACTCAAAGGTAAAGGGGAGGAAGAGAGGAAAGAAAAAAAAAAAAAACTCAGAATTTCCTTTCTTATTATCCCACTTCTGCAATGCATTAAACATTCAATGTTGGCCTGGCATACTGTTATGACCCCAATGGCAGAGGGTCTCAGGAATAATTGCTAAGTCTGCAAACACAGAAAACCAGCTCATAGGGCAGTGGTAACTGGGCTGACCATATATCTAATCCTAGCATCACAAATACCAGCAGCCGGGGAACGTGCCTACGTTGATTCTAGACGTCTCGCACCAGCCGGAGAACTAACTAACCCTAGAAGGGAAAAGAAAGACCTTTCTTGCCTCCAGAGAATAGACCCCAAAAGTTGGATACAAGCCCCCAACAAATAATAACGGTGAGGTAAGAGGAAAAGACAAACATAAGAATGAGCTAGGTATTTAGCAAAGAGAGGCCCACTAGCTAATAGCAGAAAATAGAAAGATAACTTATATGGTCAGCAAAAACCCTATCAAAAATATCCACACTGGAAATTCAAGAACCCCCGAACCGTCTAACGGCCCGGGGGGAGAACACCAGCCCCCTAGAGCTTCCAGCAAGGTCAGGAATCACATTTAGTACAAGCTGGACAAAAATGAGAGCAAGCAAATAACCCAAAAAACAAAGAAGCAGGACTTAGCTTAATTTTGCACGAACCAGGACCAGCAGATAGGAGCAAACAGAATGTGTCTGATTACAACGATGCCAGGCACTGGACTAAGGATCCAGGAGGTTTATATAGCAACACCCTTGAACTAACGACCCAGCTGGGTGCAAACTGAGGGAAGAAAATCCCAGAGTCATATCACTAGTAACCACAAGAGGGAGCCAAAAAGTCTAATTCACAACACATGCTGCTGCAAGATGCTGTGGTAGCCATGCTGGTTCAGTATTCCTTCACTTTTGAATAAATCCCCAACAGTGTAACCAGCAAAGCACCCCCACACTATCACATCTCCTCCATGCTTCACGGTGGGAACCAGGTATGTAGAGTCCATCCGTTCACCTTTTCTGCGTCGCACAGAGACACGGTGGTTGGAACCAAAGATCTCAAATTTGGACTCATCAGACCAAATCACAGATTTCCACTGGTCTAATGTCCATTCCTTGTGTTCTTTAGCCCAAACAAGTCTCTTCTGCTTGTTGCCTGTCCTTAGCAGTGGTTTCCTAGCAGCTATTTTACCATGAAGGCCTGCTGCACAAAGTCTCCTCTTAACAGTTGTTGTAGAGATGTGTCTGCTGCTAGAACTCTGTGTGGCATTGACCTGGTCTCTAATCTGAGCTGCTGTTAAACTGCGATTTCTGAGGCTGGTGACTCGGATAAACTTACCCTCAGAAGCAGAGGTGACACTTGCAGAATTGCTCAGAATTGAGCCATTCTTTTCCTCACTGAAGACTTTTGCTTCTCATTGATGAAAGGCTTTTTTCTAGCTTTACATGACTTGAGTCCTGCCTCTAGGACCCTGTTATGAACTGTTCTTGCCATGCACTTCCCCCAGCTGCCATTTGCCATTCCTTTTGTAGGTCACTTGATGTTATCCTGCAGTTGCTGAGTGACATTTGAATAAGATGACAGTCATCCCGGTCAGTGGAGAGTTGTTTTTGCCCTCTGCCGGTCTGTAGCTTGTTGTCCCCAATGTCTGCAGCTTGACCTTGCTGTAATGGATTGCCGTCTTAGAAATTTTAAGGATGGAGGCAACATGATGCTCACTGTCTCCCTTTGAGACCTGGACCCCATTGAAAACCTCTGAAATCTAATTAAGAGGAAGATGGATACTCACGAGCCATCAAACAAAAAAAACTACTTAAATTTTGTATTGGGAGTGGCAAAAGGTCACCCAAAAGCAGTGTGAAAGACTGGTGGAAAGCATGCCAGGATGCATGAAAACTGTGATTAAAAATCATGTTTATTCCACAAAATATTGATTTCTGAACTCTTCCTGAATTAAAACATTAGTATTGTTGTTTCTAAATGATTATGAACTTGGTTTTTTTTGCATTATTTGAGGTCTGCAAGCAATGCATGTTTTTGTTATTTTGACCATTTCTCATTTTCAGAAATTAAATACAAAATGTATTGCTTGGAACTTCAGAGACATGTTGTCATTGTCAGTAGTTTATAAAATAAAAGAACAATTTACATTTTGCTCAAAAATACCATATATACTTGAGTATAAGCCGACCGGTGTATAAGCCGACACAAAAAAAACTGGGAAAACTTATTGACTCGAGTATAAGCCTAGGGTGGGAAATGCAGCAGCTACTGGTAAATTTAAAAAATAAAAATCGATACCAATAAAAGTAAAATTGATTGAGACATCAGTAAGTTAAATGTTTTTGAATATCCATATTGAGTCAGGAGCCCCATAAGATGCTCCATACAAAATACGCCCCATATAATGCTGCACAAAGGTTAATAGTGGCCCCATAAGATGCTCTTTATTAATATATTCCCTTATTTAATGCTGCACAAAGGTTAATGATGGCCCCATAAGATGCTCCATAGAATAATATGCCCCTTATAATGCCAAATAAAAGTTGATGGCCCCATAATATGCTCCATAGCATGATATGCCCCATATGCTGCTCCATAAAGGTTGATGGCCCCATAAGATTCTCTATAGCATAATATGCCCCATATTCTGCTATTCTGCTCCATAAAGGTGGATGTCCCCATAAGTTGCTCCATAGCATAATATGCCAATATGCTGCTGTTGCAATTAAAAATAAAATAAAAAAAATGACATACTCACCTCTCATTACTGGGCGCTGAGTGCCGGGGTCCTGAGCAAGCGGGGACACTGGCACACTATGGGGGTCAGGTGCTGGCGTCGCCGTTGGCTCAGGCCCCTGGCACTTGTGATATTCACCTGTCCCCATTCCTCTGTCGGGCATCGCTGTCTTTCGGGTCTCTGCAGTGACAGTTCAGGCAGAGGGCACGCACTAAACACATCATAGTGCCCTCTGACCTGAACGTCACAGCCAGAGGACGTGGAAGACACAGCGTGGTGATGGAATGGGGATAGGTGAATATCGCATGGCTCACCCTCCCCCATCCTACTCACCCCATCCTGGCGTGGTCTCTCTGCAAGTCCCTGCTTCTCTGCGTTGGCAGCTTGTTGCTGTGATCAGCGGTCACATGGTACTGCTCATTAAAGTAATGAATATGCGCACCATGCCTATGGGAGTGGAGTCGCGTCCATATTCATTACTTTAATGAGCGTTACCACGTGACCGCTTAACACAGGAAGAGCTGCAGGCACCATCTGAGAAGCAGGGAGGTGAAGAGACCACTCTGGGAGGGTGAGTATGATGTGACAGCCACCTGCCCCACTCCCCCTGGGACAATGACTCGAGTATAAGCCGAGAGGGTCACTTTCAGCCTAAAAAAATGGGCTGAAAATCTCGGCTTATACTCGAGTATATACGGTATACCTATAAAGAGAAAAATCTGACAAACTGAAAATTTTGCAGTGGTCTCTTAATTTTTTCCAGAGCTGTATAACGGAATTGAAATAATTCACTATGAAATAAAGTGCAGGTGCTAGCTCCCTGAGAAACAATCATGGTGATAGATTGTAAGCTTGCGAGCAGGGCCCTCACTACTTTTGGTAACAGGTGAGTTATGTGTTATTCTATAATATCTTTATTGTCTGTATAAGTCCATTCTAAAATATAAAGTGCTGCAAAATATGTTGGCGCTCTAGAAATAAAAATAGAAATAAAATTATTATAATTATGATTAATAGTAAATGGGTATATTATGAGCTAGTGTAAGTCTATATAAAGTACAGTGCTTACCCGTGTTACTATTAAGGTGCTGTGACTCTTCTTACCCCTAGATGAATGCCTGTGCATGCTATACATTGCCATTCTGGGCCATCAAAGTGCCTGACGCATAGATGGGTAGTATACTATATGTACAAGGGTTGTTACTATGAGATAACACACTTCAAGAAGGAACAAATATTTCTTAGAATGGAAGTGCTAGGCACAGATACCTGTCTGAAGTGAAGTGTGAACAGAGCCGTACCTGCGTAGTACAGGCAAGGAAACTGAAGTCTGCATGCCTGCTAGCATTTACTACACATTTAGCACATAAATACTGTACACAGTTAGTAGTGATCCCTTCCTGGCAAGCAAAGTAATGCTCTGTTCCGCACTGCTTCACATTGAAGTTTTATTACAATGGTTAGTTTTACTGTTTGTATTATGAACACTCCTCCAATAAACCATCCAAACACACTCTGGCTTTAGAGCTTTGTTTTCCTACTGTTTTTCACATTTTGCATCATTGTAGACTCCACAAAGGATGCATTTTCTGCCATCTTTAGTTTAGTTTTTATTTTACCAGACATACAATAAATATGTATGTTACATATCCAGTTACTGTTGAACTACTGTAGCTCCAGTTACAAAAACATGGTGGGTAAAATGAAACAAAAATGCACCAAAACCAACGTTTTTGCGGCAGCTTCTTTCCTGCCAGGCACTCAGGTTTTGCTGCAGAAAATACAAGCCAGCAAAAACGCCCGGTGTGAACTTATCCTTATAATAGCGATGGGTTGCATTATTGATTAGAATATAATCTCTATTGTTACAAAACATTTCTTTTTTTTAGAATTAGGGCTCATGCTCACTCTGCAGATTGGACCAGGCTTTTTGTTTCCATCAGAATCAAGTGTAGATTACAAAAAATAAGTATAGACATGTCTGTTACACTTATTATTTGGTATTGTTGTTGTTACTCATTATTTTGGTTTAAAAATTAGCTTCAAAATACTAATTAAATCTGAATTGGGGAGATTCCTGGTCACTTTTGAGTGATAAAAAGTTCCCTCTTTTTTTTTTTTTTTTTTACAAAAAAATGTGATATATGGACTCTTGAGTGGTTGCCCATTAATGAAGCAGACATTGGCAGACGAATACATTTCTAACAGTTAAACTCTATGGAGCACAACTACAGATACGTTGGCAGGAATGTCACTGAAAGCTTCATCCAGTAAAGTGGGACGATTGTTTTCTTACTTGTCATCCATGCGCAACCCTTCTTTTTACTGCAGCAGATAATAATCCTTTACAAAACCAATCACAGTTTCCCATTTCACAGAATTGCAATGTATCTATAAAAATTAGATGCTATACTGAGTCTCCGTATGGCATTCTATTGTTTTTGCGTACCCATAAACCTGAATGAGTGTCTCATTATATTTATAGAAGAAATTACAGCATGCTGCATTTTTTTCACACGGAAATTTGGTAAGTGAAAAAAAACATTCATTTGCACTGCTCCATTGATTAACATTAGTCCAAGAACTGTCCAATTTTTTCACAGATAGCACTCGGACTGAAAATACAGTCAGAAACATGAGATACTTGATTAGTTTCAACGAAAGATGATCTAATCTGCCAAGATTCGAATTTGCCAGATAACTTGGATGCTAATTGAATTTCCCTGTAAAATCCAAGTTAATCACTGTGAATTAAATGTTCCTCATTATGCTCTGGGGTAGGATGTAAAAAAAAAAATAATACTCACCTCACCCCTCACATGTCCCACTGCTCAACTGTTTTGACATCTGGTCCTCCGCACATTGTGCACATGCTCTTCAGCCTGCTTTATTCCATTCAGGGTCTTCCAGTGCTGACGTGATGTCACAACATTTTGATGTGGGTTGTCCAAGGCCTAGCCCAGTATTCCCCAACTCTGGTCCTCAAGAGCCACCAACAGGTCATGTTTTCAGGATTTCCTTAGTATTGCACAGGTGATTGAATGCTTGCCTGTGTAGGTGATGGAACTATCACCTGTGCAATACTAAGGAAATCCTGAAAACATGCCCTGTTGGTGGCTCTTGAGAACCGGAGTTGAGGAACACTGGCCTAGCCAATGAATAGTTATGTCAAAGGCCTGAAAGACTCAGAAGAGTAAAGCAGGCTGAACTGGACATTTATAATTGAGGAATGCGAAAAGAACCGCAGAAGACCAGGCAGCAGGATGGTGAGTATTATTAATGCTATTTTTTGAAACCTTTTGCCAGCTTACTACAATTTAGCAAATTGGTGGCCACAGCTGGCTGTCATATTGCTAAATTTGCGTGTAATGTCAAGCTTTTTTTTGAGAAAGAGAGACAATCTCTCACAGTTCAGTGTCTTGAGTGTTCTGCCTCTCAATATGTGACCTCCAAGATACTATCCACTAAGAAGTTAAACTACAGGATAACAAAGGCACATTTTAGACTCACTCATAAGTCTCCTTAATTCTCCTCTACTTATATGAATTTCTTCAAATCTTGGTAGACATTAAAATGCTGTTGATAGATTAACATTTTTTTGTTATGGAAAATTTTACTTCAAACATTCCTTGCTTTTGCCTGAACTGGAGACATTCACAGACCCAGTACAGCCTCAATCAGTTCAGAAAAACACAAAGGTCTAATATTTAAAAAGTTAAAAAGTTCACTGACACTTTGTATTTTTGTCTAAAAAAGAATATGCCCAGATATTTAAGCAGTGAAATAGAAAAGAAAGAGTTCTAGTTTTTGATATATTAATTGTGCAGTGAATGGCAGGTGAGCACATGTAAAGTTTAGCCCATCACAGTAGTGTGTTTAGGTAACTAACATGTAATTAGTATAAATAGTGGTGACTGCATCAATACTGTTTGTTGTTGTCTGTCAATGTGTCTTTTTACAGCATTCATACAGAAAAATTAATAATGTTGAAGGGTCAGATAGAAATGTACAAAAAAAAAACCTACTAAAAAAGAACACCTGCACTTAGCATTTGTGTTTGGCTTTTATTTTTATCTAGGGTTTTGATTGATTTTATGTTCTTATTTCAAGCAAATATTTAGATATTTTACAATGGAATAAAAAAAATAGATTATTTGATTTTAAAGAGGTCCTCTGAAGACATTCGGAATCTCATGAAGCAAAGAAGACAAAATATAATCCTTTATTTTAAACTAGATGGTGGCCCGATTCTAATGCATCGGGTATTCTAGAATATGCATGTTCACGTAGTATATTGCCCAGCCATGTAGTATATTGCCCAGCCACGTAGTATATTCCCCAGCCACGTAGTATGTTGCCCAGCCACGTAGTAAATTTCCCAGCCACGTAGTATATTGCCCAGCCACGTAGTAAATTTCCCAGCCACGTAGTATATTGCCCAGCCATGTAGTATATTGCCCTGCCACGTAGTATATTGCACAGCGACATAATATACAGCACAGAGCCATGTAGTATACAGACTTAAAATAAAAAATAAACATATACTCACCTTCCAAAGGCCCTTTGAAGTCCTGGCCCTGTGTGCGGTGCACGCAACAGCTTCCGGTCCCAGGGTTGGTATGAGTGCAGGACCTGTGATGACGTCACGGTCACATGACCGTGACATCATCACAGGTCCTTCTCGCATACCATCCTTGCCACCGAAACCTGCCGCTTGCATGCAGTGGTCACCGGAGCGTCGCGAGAAGCGCGAAAGGCGGCGGAAGGTGAGTATATAATGATTTTTTATTTTTTAAATTATTTTTAACATTAGATCTTTTTACTTTTGACGCTGCATAGGCAGCATCAATAGTAAAAACTTGGTCACACAGGGTTAATAGCGGCAGTAATGGAGTGAGTTGCCCGCGGCATAACGCGGTCCGTTACCGCTGGCATTAACCCTGTGTGAGCGGGGACTGTGGGGAGTATGGAGCAGGCACTAACTGCAGGGGAGTAGGGAGGGACTAATCGGACTGTGCCTGTCGCTGATTAGTCGCGGCAGCCATGACAGGCAGCTGGCGAGACCAATCAGCGACTTAGATTCCATGACAGACAGAGGCCGCGACCAATGAATATCCGTGACAGACAGAAGGACAGACAGACAGACGGAAGTGAACCTTAGACAATTATATAGTAGATAAATATTAGGAAAGAAAAAAAATCAGGACGATCTTTGCTGCTGTTTTACTTCATGCTGAATGTTACATTATAAGCAATGCAAGATTGATTCCTGTACACTATTCAGCATCAGGAGAAGGGGGCTGGAAGAAGCAGCAGAGTTAAACCCCAGACTAAATACAATGGCTCTGATTGGTTTGACTGCTGCTGTCTCTTTAAAGGATGTGGAAAAAGATTTAAAGGGGTTGTCCGGTCTTAAACTACAAGTCTGCAGATTTGTGAATCCTCGCATTGCTTGCACAGTGTACTATGAGGGTTCTCCGGTGCCACAGCTAGAACTGTGTAGTCATGTGACTGCAAGTACGCACTCACATTCCAACAAGTGAATTGAGCAAGGCTGGAAACTATTTAGTTGCAATGAGTAATTTAAGACCAAACAACTCCATTACATTAACCCTTTTCAAGCAGGTGTAATTCCCTTTAACAAACTAAACTTTTATAAACAATGTCTTTTTCTTGCAGATTACCGTTTAGATGCAGCTATGATCTCATCCTACAAATTAACTCTTTAGTAACAGTTATGTTCTCCTCTAGCTAAACTGCAGAATGTGTAGGAAACTTTTTTATATGACTGTGTTCTACCCGTATTTGCGTGGGTTTCCTCCGGGTACTCTGGTTGCCTCCCACATTCCAAAGGCATAGTGATGGGGAATCTAGATTGTGAGCCCCAATGGGGACATTGAAAATAATGTTTGTAAATCGCTGTGGAATTAATGGTGCTACATAAATGAGTCAAATAAATAAATAAAAATATACTGTATATTTAGGCTCCTGGTTGAAGGTGAGGAATTGTTTTTTTTTTCTTACTGATTTGCATTTGCTCATTTGCAGACCATTGATGTACATTGGTGAATTTATTGAAAACATTTTTACTGTGCTTTTGGTTAATTGACTTTCCAGCTGTATACTATGGATGAGACACTCACTGAAATGGCAAAAAAGTCGGATGAATTAGTTTACCATGAAATCTGACACAATCTGTGCACAAGACTACATTTATCATTCAGTTGTTTCATACACCACAGCTGGTATCTCCCAGAGAAAAGAAGGTAACCAGTTTTTTGTACCAACTCTGGTAAAATAAAAGTAAACATGTGACCCTATAATAATAGGAATATGTATTTAGTTTGCTGATGACTAAAATCTTTTCATTTCATCCACTGTTATTGTCACTTGTTGAATTTTTCTCAGAACAGAGAGGTCCTCTTTAAATTCATATGATAAAATATAATGTCCCTGATTCATTATTAGTGTTTTCTTTAAGGCAATTGGTCAATAGCATCAACCGTCCTAATCAGTATCGGACTGGGATGCCAAGGGCCCACCAGTAACTTACTCCAGGGCCCTAATTTTTCACAAATTGACAGGTGCTTCTGGCAAAATTAGAATACTATCAAAAAGTTAATTTATTTCAATTGTTTAATAAAAATCGTGAACAGCCAGCTTCTTTAGCAACAACCTTTTGTGGCTTACCCTCCTTGTGGAATGTGTCAATAACTGCCTTTTGTACCTCTGCCAAGTCAGCAGTCTTCCCCATGATTGTGGAGCCTACTGAAACAGACTAAGGGACCTTTTTAAACGTTTAGGAAGCCTTTGCAGTTGATTTTTACTAATTATTCTAATTTACTGAGATAATGACTTTTGGGTTTTCATTGGCTGTAAGCCATAATCATCAACATTAACAGAAATAAACACTTGAAGTAGATCACTCTGTTTGTAATGACTCTATATAATATATGAGTTTCACTTTTTGTATTGAAGAACTGAAATAAATTAACTTTTTGATTATATTCTAATGTTATGAGAAGCACCTGTATATAACTATGAACTCGGTAGATTGTTAAATGAATAAGATGCTGCCTTTGTCTGTACATAGTGATTCAAGTATATTGTGCCAAGTACTGTTCATACAAGAGGGTGGTGGCCTACTCTTGCACAGGGGCCCACTGGAGGATTCTTCTGTTCTCCTGTAGGCCAGTCCAATCCTGCTCCTAAGCTGTGTATAAGGGCATGTAGATCATAGAAAACTGAATAACATGACACATTGATCTGCAATCAAATGTCTTAGGCTACGTTCACATTTGCGGTCGGCGCCGCAGCGTCGGGCACCACAGCGTCGCCGCATGCGTCATGCGCCCCTATATTTAACATGGGGGCGCATGGACATGCGTCGCACTTGCATTTTGCGCCGCATGCGTCCTTGCGGCGCCCGCGTCCGGGCGCAGAGGACGCAGCAAGTTGCATTTTTGCTGCGTCCAAAATCAATGAAAAAAAGGACGCATGCGGCGCAAAACGCAGCGTTGTGCATGCGTTTTGCTGCGTTTTTGTTTGCGTTGTGCGTTGCGGCGCCGACGCTGCGGCGCACAACGCAAATGTGAACGTAGCTTTATTCCAGAGCAATGCAGATTTTTCTCATATGTAACTGAGCTGTTCATGACTATGGGCAGGACAATGATTTACATGAAAGTCTGCCTCTTCAGCTTGTTTTAAATGGCAGGGTGCATTACCAGTGTGAGACATATATATTAGTATGGCAAAACTGAACTTTGCCTCATAACAAACAAGTTAGCAGCTGATGCTCTCACAGCTCTACTGTATTTCAACAATATTGCAACCATGTCGGGATGTGAGATGGAAGCTGAAGCACAGAGAGGAAACAGCAAACGTATCAGTTATAGTCACACACAACTCTGCAGTAAGATAAGGAGAGCAGAGAGCAGCCATTACACATCACACTGGTAAGACTGGTAACCATTACATATCACACTGTTCATGCCGTTTTTATTTATAATAATCTCTGAATGCAAATTCCCATGCAGATCAGTGTCCAGCTCATAGTCCACACAGCTCATTTACATGTGAGAAAAATGTGGATTTCTCCGGGATAAGGCATTGGATCGCAAATATCAAGGTATAATGTTATTCACCTCCCTATGACCTACCTGCTCATATAGATGGCTTAGCAGGGTTGTTCCTACTGAAAGTTTGTCTTTAAGCCGTTTCTCTTTTTTGTCTTGTGCCTGTTTTTGCACCAAATTTTTCAAAATGGTGCATACGGTTAATGAATTTTTAACAAAGTAAAAAAATTATATTATTTTTATCTTTAACCTTTGCGAGTTTTCTGGCATACAGATAATCTTTTCAGGGAAGGACTAGAGTATATTTGCTACTAACTTTACGACTTTTAGAAAAGTCGTAAATGACAAATCAGTCGTCAAAAATATCTGAAAACCTTAAAGAATATATTCGGGCTCTGTGAGAACAAAAAATGTGCCTAAGAACTAACAGACATGTAGTTGCTACCTACCTGCCTGCTTTGCCCTGTGCCGTTCACAGACCACTCCTGCTGGAGATTTAGCTGCCTTTGCTGACGTCACGTCGACAAAGCAGCAGTTTCCGACGTCCTACTGATTGACAGTAGGCACGGGAATTTGGCTGTTAACCAGAATAACATTGAAGTCCAGCTCCGTCAACAGAGTGCAGTGGAAAACAAGCTACCACTCTGCCGATGTGATGTAAGAAGCCAGGCTCTACAGTCAGGTAGGTAGCAATTGCTTGTTACTGCTTAGCTCTTTTTATTTTTCACAAAGTCCCAGATATCCCCTTTAAACTCCACTCACAATGGTAAACATTAGTAATAAATGAGCACTAAAATTCTCGGCATCGGGTGTAACGAGTATAATGGAAATCAATGGGAAATTAGAGCATTTTTCTGACGGCCACTGCAAAGGTCTGAAGAGAGTCTAAAAATTGCTGAAATTGATAGAAGCAAAATTAATAATAGAAAAAAATGCTACTCCATACCCAGGGCTATGTTCACATGTAGTGTTTTTGCATGTTTGCATTGCTTTTAATGGTGGGAAAAAAACATTCACCAGGAAATGTAATTTTAACATTTTACTATCTTGTCTGGCCATATGATGTGTGAGACATGATCGGATACATTCTGTTTAATTTATGAAGTAGGGACTCTGAAAGTCACACATTTTTCTTTCTCAGGTCCATCAGGCAGCCCTCACTATTTGTAGAGGGCCATCAGGTGGCCTTTACTACTGTTAAAGGGCCAGCAGTGGGTCCTCTCTATTGTTAGAGGGTCATCAGGCGGCCCTTGCTATTTGTAGAGGGCCAGCAGACATCTTGTGGGCAGATGAGACCAAGATAGAGCTTTTTTGGTTAAACACATTCTACTGTTTACTGTTAGTGGAATGAGACCTACAAATAAAAGAACACAGTAGTTACAGTCAAGCATGGTGGAGATTCAAAGATGTTTTGAGGTTGCTTTGCTGCCTCTGGCACTGGGTGCCTTGACTGTGTGCAAGGCACCATAAAATGTGAAGATTCCCAGAGGATTTAGGGTTGCAATGTAGTGTGCAGTGTCAGAAAGTTGGGTTTGCATCCTAGGTAATCGGTCTTCCACCAGACCCCAAACACACTTCAAGAAGCACCTATAAAGAGATGGAAACAAAGCAATGGAGAGTTCAGAAGTGGTAATTCTAGCTCCAGTAGCGTAAAGTTTCCCACCACTACCTCTAACATGCAGCTGCGACAGTGAAACTGAGAATGGACCCATTAAATCAATTAATTTTGCCTGCTTTGATGAATGGGTACAGATCATCATAAAAACACAAAAAAGTCAATGAGTGTATGGAAAAAAGCAATCAAGTTATGGACTGTGGAACAGATGTATGTGACCTGCATGAACACTCATTTCCAGCAGATGATACATAGCACCTATCACTACACTAAACGCAGCTAACAGCAGTATTTATAGGGAAAAGCGTAGATGGTATCTTAATGTTTTTATTTTTAGGTTGCATCAGCAAGGATTATAATTTATAAGGCAATAATCTCTGACTAGATGCCTGTAATATGCTACCCCTATTGCGACAGCTCACTATACATGAATTACAGAAAAGAGTGGTATTATTACAGAATATAATCTATTTTAATTAGCCCTGAAAAAAGTGATTAGTTTAATGTAGCAGCATCAAGGACTGTTATTTCATCAACCCTGCTGAGGTATATAGTGGAGTGTTTCGCATCTACTTAGCCTGATATGGAGGAGTCCAGGATCTTCTGTACTTACTGTACAAAGTCTCCTGTCCTGGCTGTAAAATCCTGCATGCAGTGTGGTAACTACATATGTGATGACCACCTGACAGCCCATAACAAGGCACTGCATCATATACAGGTCCTTCTCAAAAAATTAGCATATAGTGTTAAATTTCATTATTTACCATAATGTAATGATTACAATTAAACTTTCATATATTATAGATTCATTATCCACCAACTGAAATTTGTCAGGTCTTTTATTGTTTTAATACTGATGATTTTGGCCTACAACTCCTGATAACCCAAAAAACCTGTCTCAATAAATTAGCATATCAAGAAAAGGTTCTCTAAACGACCTATTACCCTAATCTTCTGAATCAACTAATTAACTCTAAACACATGCAAAAGATACCTGAGGCTTTTAAAAACTCCCTGCCTGGTTCATTACTCAAAACCCCCATCATGGGTAAGACTAGGGACCTGACAGATGTCAAGAAGGCCATCATTGACACCCTCAAGCAAGAGGGTAAGACCCAGAAAGAAATTTCTCAACAAATAGGCTGTTCCCAGAGTGCTGTATCAAGGCACCTCAATGGTAAGTCTGTTGGAAGGAAACAATGTGGCAGAAAACGCTGTACAACGAGAAGAGGTGACCGGACCCTGAGGAAGATTGTGGAGAAGGACCGATTCCAGACCTTGGGGAACCTGAGGAAGCAGTGGACTGAGTCTGGTGTGGAAACATCCAGAGCCACCGTGCACAGGCGTGTGCAGGAAATGGGCTACAGGTGCCGCATTCCCCAGGTAAAGCCACTTTTGAACCAGAAACAGCGGCAGAAGCGCCTGACCTGGGCTACAGAGAAGCAGCACTGGACTGTTGCTAAGTGGTCCCAAGTACTTTTTTATGATGAAAGCAAATTTTGCATGTCATTCGGAAATCAAGGTGCCTGGAGGGAGACTGGGGAGAAGGAAATGCCAAAATGCCTGAAGTCCAGTGTCAAGTACCCACAGTCAGTGATGGTGTGGGGTGCCATGTCAGCTGCTGGTGTTGGTCAGGAGATTTTGGAGCACTTCATGCTTCCATCGGCTGAAATGCTTTATGGAGATGAAGATTTCATTTTTCAGCACGACCTGGCACCTGCTCACAGTGCCAAAACCACTGGTAAATGGTTTACTGACCATGGTATTACTGTGCTCAATTGGCCTGCCAACTCTCCTGACCTGAACCCCATAGAGAATCTGTGGGATATTGTGAAGAGAAAGGTGAGAGACGCAAGACCCAACACTCTGGATGAGCTTAAGGCCGCTATTGAAGCATCCTGGGCCTCCTGTTGTGAAATTGGATTCTGGGCTCCCCCGGTGGCCACTTGTGGAATTGTACTTGTGTGCATCATTCCCTCTGTTCACCTGCTCCTATCAGGATGTGGGAGTCGCTATATAACCTTGCTCCTCTGTCAGTTTCATGCCGGTCAACAATGTAATCAGAAGCCTTCTGTGCATGTTCCTGCTACTAGACAACTCCTAGCTAAGTTGGACTTTTGTCCTTGTGTGTTTTTGCATTTTGTTCCTGTTCACAGCTGCTGTTTCGTTACTGTGTCTGGAAAGCTCTTGTGAGCGGAAATTGCCACTCTGGTGTTATGAGTTAATGCTAGAGTCTTAAAGTAATTTCTGGATGGTGTTTTTATAGGGTTTTCTGCTGACCATGAAAGTGCCCTTTCTGTCTTCATGCTATCTAGTAAGCGGACCTCGATTTTGCTAAACCTATTTTCATACTACGTTTGTCATTTCATCTAAAATCACCGCCAATATATGTGGGGGCCTCTGTCTGCCTTTTGGGAAAATTTCTCTAGAGGTGAGCCAGGACTGTCTTTTCCTCTGCTAGGATTAGGTAGTTCTCCGGCTGGCGCTGGGCATCTAGGGATAAAAAACGTAGGCATGCTACCCGGCCACTTCTAGTTGTGCGGCAGGTTTAGTTCATGGTCAGTATAGTTTCCATCTTCCAAGAGCTAGTTCTCATATATGCTGGGCTATGTTCTCTCGCCATTGAGAATCATGACAGTTTGACCGGCCCAAAAAAGGGTTAAATTACTGGCTGAGAAAGGAGAGAAAAAAGAAGTCTGCTACAATTTTTTTTTTTTTTCCCTCTAGTTCTGAGTGTGCTCTTAATTGAATCACTTGCTAGTCTGCCTATGCTGCAGCCTTCCTCTCTTTCTCTCCTTCTAATCCTTGAATGGCTCTGTGTTCACCTGTTTCAAATGGATCTTCAGAGTGTAGCTACAGGTTTGAATAATCTCGCCACAAAGGTACAAAATTTGCAAGATTTTGTTGTTCATGCACCTATGTCTGAGCCTAGAATTCCTTTGCCTGAATTCTTCTCGGGGAATAGATCTCACTTTCAAAATTTTAAAAATAATTGCAAATTGTTTTTGTCCCTGAAGTCTCGCTCTGCCGGAGACCCTGCACAGCAGGTCAGGATTGTAATTTCCTTGCTCCGGGGCGACCCTCAGGACTGGGCTTTTGCATTGGCACCAGGGGATCCTGCGTTGCTCAATGTGGATGCGTTTTTTCTGGCCTTGGGGTTGCTTTATGAGGAACCTCATTTAGAGCTTCAGGCGGAAAAGGCCTTGATGTCCTTGTCTCAGGGGCAAGATGAAGCTGAAATATACTGCCAAAAATTCCGCAAATGGTCTGTGCTTACTCAGTGGAATGAGTGCGCCCTGGCGGCGATTTTCAGAGAAGGTCTCTCTGATGCCATTAAGGAGGTTATGGTGGGGTTCCCTGTGCCTGCGAGTCTGAATGAGTCCATGACGATGGCTATTCAGATCGATAGGCGTCTGCGGGAGCGCAAACCTGTGCACCATTTGGCGGTGTCTACTGAGAAAACGCCAGAAAATATGCAATGTGATAGAATTCTGTCCAGAAGCGAGCGGCAGAATTTTAGACGAAAAAATGGGTTGTGCTTCTATTGTGGTGATTCAACTCATGTTATATCAGCATGCTTTAAGCGTACTAAGAAGCCTGACAAGTCTGTTTCAATTAGCACTTTACAGTCTAAGTTTATTCTATCTGTGACCCTGATTTGTTCTTTGTCATCTATTACCGCGGACGCCTATGTCGACTCTGGCGCTGCTTTGAGTCTTATGGATTGGTCCTTTGCCAAACGCTGTGGGTATGATTTGGAGCCATTGGAGGCTCCGATACCTCTGAAAGGGATTGACTCCACCCCATTGGCTAGTAATAAGCCACAATACTGGACACAAGTGACTATGCGTGTTAATCCGGATCACCAGGAGGTTATTCGCTTTCTGGTGCTGTATAATCTACATGATGTTTTGGTGCTGGGATTGCCATGGCTGCAATCTCATAACCCAGTCCTCGACTGGAGAGCTATGTCTGTGTTAAGCTGGGGATGTAAAGGAACTCATGGGGACGTACCTTTGGTTTCCATTTCATCATCTATTCCCTCTGAGATTCCTGAATTCTTGTCTGACTTTCGTGACGTTTTTGAAGAACCCAAGGTTGGTTCACTACCTCCGCACCGGGAGTGCGATTGTGCCATAGACTTGATCCCGGGTAGTAAATACCCTAAGGGTCGTTTATTTAATCTGTCTGTGCCTGAACACGCGGCTATGCGAGAATATATAAAGGAGTCCTTGGAAAAGGGACATATTCGTCCTTCGTCATCTCCCTTAGGAGCCGTTTTTTTCTTTGTGTCTAAGAAAGACGGCTCTTTGAGGCCGTGTATTGATTATCGACTTTTGAATAAAATCACGGTTAAATATCAATATCCGTTACCACTGCTTACTGATTTGTTTGCTCGTATAAAGGGGGCCAAGTGGTTCTCTAAGATTGATCTCCGTGGGGCGTATAATTTGGTGCGAATCAAGCAGGGGGATGAGTGGAAAACCGCATTTAATACGCCCGAGGGCCATTTTGAGTATTTGGTGATGCCTTTTGGTCTTTCAAATGCCCCTTCAGTCTTCCAGTCCTTTATGCATGACATTTTCCGCGATTATTTGGATAAATTTATGATTGTGTATCTGGATGATATTCTGATTTTTTCGGATGACTGGGACTCTCATGTCCAGCAGGTCAGGAGGGTTTTTCAGGTTTTGCGGTCTAATTCCTTGTGTGTGAAGGGTTCTAAGTGTGTTTTTGGGGTTCAAAAGATTTCCTTCTTGGGATACATTTTTTCCCCCTCTTCCATCGAGATGGATCCTGTCAAGGTTCAGGCTATTGGTGATTGGACGCAACCCTCTTCTCTTAAGAGTCTTCAGAAATTTTTGGGCTTTGCTAACTTTTACCGTCGATTTATTGCTGGTTTTTCTGATGTTGTAAAACCATTGACTGATTTGACTAAGAAGGGTGCTGATGTTGCTGATTGGTCCCCTGATGCTGTGGAGGCCTTTCGGGAGCTCAAGCGCCGCTTTTCTTCCGCCCCAGTGTTGCGTCAGCCTGATGTTGCTCTTCCTTTTCAGGTTGAGGTCGACGCTTCTGAAATCGGAGCTGGGGCGGTGTTGTCGCAGAGAAGTTCCGACTGCTCCGTGATGAGACCTTGTGCCTTTTTTTCCCGTAAATTTTCGCCCGCCGAGCGGAATTATGATATTGGGAATCGGGAGCTTTTGGCCATGAAGTGGGCTTTTGAGGAGTGGCGTCACTGGCTTGAGGGGGCCAGACATCAGGTGGTGGTATTGACTGACCACAAAAATTTGATTTACCTTGAGTCTGCCAGGCGCCTGAATCCTAGACAGGCGCGCTGGTCGTTGTTTTTCTCTCGGTTTAATTTTGTGGTGTCTTACCTACCGGGTTCTAAGAATGTTAAGGCGGATGCCCTTTCTAGGAGTTTTGAGCCTGACTCCCCTGGTAATTCTGAGCCCACAGGTATCCTTAAAGATGGAGTGATATTGTCTGCCGTTTCTCCAGACCTGCGGCGGGCCTTGCAGGAGTTTCAGGCGGATAGACCTGATCGTTGCCCACCTGGTAGACTGTTTGTTCCTGATGATTGGACCAGTAGAGTCATCTCTGAGGTTCATTCTTCTGCGTTGGCAGGTCATCCTGGAATCTTTGGTACCAGGGATTTGGTGGCAAGGTCCTTCTGGTGGCCTTCCCTGTCACGAGATGTGCGAGGCTTTGTGCAGTCTTGTGACGTTTGTGCTCGGGCCAAGCCTTGTTGTTCTCGGGCTAGTGGATTGTTGTTACCCTTGCCTATCCCGAAGAGGCCTTGGACGCACATCTCGATGGATTTTATTTCGGATCTGCCTGTTTCTCAGAAGATGTCTGTCATCTGGGTGGTGTGTGACCGTTTCTCTAAGATGGTCCATCTGGTTCCCTTGCCTAAGTTGCCTTCTTCTTCCGAGTTGGTTCCTCTGTTTTTTCAAAAAGTTGTTCGTTTGCATGGTATTCCGGAGAATATCGTTTCTGACAGAGGGACCCAATTCGTGTCTAGATTTTGGCGGGCATTCTGTGCTAGGATGGGCATAGATTTGTCTTTTTCGTCTGCTTTCCATCCTCAGACTAATGGCCAGACCGAGCGGACTAATCAGACCTTGGAGACATATTTGAGGTGTTTTGTGTCTGCGGATCAGGATGATTGGGTTGCTTTTTTGCCTTTGGCGGAGTTCGCCCTCAATAATCGGGCCAGCTCTGCCACCTTGGTGTCCCCGTTTTTCTGTAATTCGGGGTTTCATCCTCGATTTTCCTCCGGTCAAGTGGAATCTTCGGATTGTCCTGGAGTGGATGCTGTGGTGGAGAGGTTGCATCAGATTTGGGGGCAGGTGGTGGACAATTTGAAGTTGTCCCAGGAGAAGACTCAGCTTTTTGCCAACCGCCGTCGTCGTGTTGGTCCTCGGCTTTGTGTTGGGGACTTGGTGTGGTTGTCTTCTCGTTTTGTCCCTATGAGGGTTTCTTCTCCTAAGTTTAAGCCTCGGTTCATCGGCCCGTACAAGATATTGGAGATTCTTAACCCTGTGTCCTTCCGTTTGGACCTCCCTGCATCCTTTTCGATTCATAATGTTTTTCATCGGTCATTGTTGCGCAGGTATGAGGTACCGGCTTTGCCTTCCGTTGAGCCTCCTGCTCCGGTGTTGGTTGAGGGTGAGTTGGAGTACATTGTGGAAAAGATCTTAGACTCTCGTGTTTCTAGACGGAAACTCCAGTATCTGGTCAAATGGAAGGGATACGGTCAGGAGGATAATTCTTGGGTCACTGCCTCTGATGTTCATGCCTCCGATCTTGTCCGTGCCTTTCATAGGGCTCATCCTGATCGCCCTGGTGGTTCTGGTGAGGGTTCGGTGCCCCCTCCTTGAGGGGGGGGTACTGTTGTGAAATTGGATTCTGGGCTCCCCCGGTGGCCACTTGTGGAATTGTACTTGTGTGCATCATTCCCTCTGTTCACCTGCTCCTATCAGGATGTGGGAGTCGCTATATAACCTTGCTCCTCTGTCAGTTTCATGCCGGTCAACAATGTAATCAGAAGCCTTCTGTGCATGTTCCTGCTACTAGACAACTCCTAGCTAAGTTGGACTTTTGTCCTTGTGTGTTTTTGCATTTTGTTCCTGTTCACAGCTGCTGTTTCGTTACTGTGTCTGGAAAGCTCTTGTGAGCGGAAATTGCCACTCTGGTGTTATGAGTTAATGCTAGAGTCTTAAAGTAATTTCTGGATGGTGTTTTTATAGGGTTTTCTGCTGACCATGAAAGTGCCCTTTCTGTCTTCATGCTATCTAGTAAGCGGACCTCGATTTTGCTAAACCTATTTTCATACTACGTTTGTCATTTCATCTAAAATCACCGCCAATATATGTGGGGGCCTCTGTCTGCCTTTTGGGAAAATTTCTCTAGAGGTGAGCCAGGACTGTCTTTTCCTCTGCTAGGATTAGGTAGTTCTCCGGCTGGCGCTGGGCATCTAGGGATAAAAAACGTAGGCATGCTACCCGGCCACTTCTAGTTGTGCGGCAGGTTTAGTTCATGGTCAGTATAGTTTCCATCTTCCAAGAGCTAGTTCTCATATATGCTGGGCTATGTTCTCTCGCCATTGAGAATCATGACAGCCTCCATAACATCTCAGCAGTGTCACAGGCTGATTGCCTCCATGCCACGCCGCATTGAAGCAGTCATTTCTGCCAAAGGATTCCCGACCAAGTATTGAGTGCATAACTGAACATTATTATTTGATGGTTTTTTTGTTTCTTATTAAAAAACACTTTTATTTGATTGGACGGGTGAAATATGCTAATTTATTGAGACAGGTTTTTTGGGTTATCAGGAGTTGTAGGCCAAAATCATCAGTATTAAAACAATAAAAGACCTGACAAATTTCAGTTGGTGGATAATGAATCTATAATATATGAAAGTTTAATTGTAATCATTACATTATGGTAAATAATGAAATTTAACACTATATGCTAATTTTTTGAGAAGGACCTGTACAAATAGAACTCACCAGCTCTTTTTGTTTCCAAAAATGTTGTCTCAACTAGAAGGTCAAAAAGTATTTTGTTTTTTTGCTCCTAGGGTTACAATATGAGAAGTATCATGTAGAAACCCAATTAAAAAGATACAATCTTTATTATCATTCTCTAAAAGGCCACCAACAGGTGGAACATACACAACACAAAGGAACACACTGTAAAAAAAAACACACAACCTTGGAGTGTATTAGAAAAACCCCTGGTGCTATGCCTATGCTTGTTCTTTCCTAGCGGCAGAGGTTGGCACCCTAGAGGGTAGCGTTGTGGCACCACCGCTGATCGAAGACTACCCTTATGATTCCCTAGATGCACCCTATAGCCAGTCTTGTGCCTCAATGAACACTAAAGGGACCACTATTGCTAGACATAGGCCATAGCCACACCTGCAGAAAAAAGGACCCTATACACCAAGGAAAAATGTAAAAGTCATTCAAGTACACATGGCACTGGTGGCTTTCATAAATACAGACATATAATAGTCATTCCATAAGTCCTTATTGATCCAACCTGATGAATAAAGGCATATAATTCAATGCCCATAATCACAATCTATTAATAATCCAAGATATACAGTGATAGCCACACATGAACTTGTGCAAAGCATGTGGATCAATTGAGACTGACACTTCTAAACAATGGAGTGTTATGAACTATGGTTTGGATATCAAGGTACTCATCTGAAAGATATGCCACCCGCCTTCCAATTCCCCAACGCGTTTTGCCTTCATGGCTCATCAGGAGGCCCGATATCAGATGGTGTGTCTTGATAAGATACGGTGTGCCAGATACCAGATTATACTAGAAGAGATGGGACTAGACTGTGAAGTATAGTAGTGTATGGTTTCTGGCTCCATCTCAATGTGTTCTGCCTTCAAAACCTCCTTTTTAATTGTGAGCAGCGAACATTTCAGTGGACAGAGAAGTGGGTTGGTGATGCTGATTATGGAGTCATCACCGCTCACCATCTTGGTCAAGTCCTCAAAGTTTTGGAGAACACATATGTCAGACATCCGTTCCCACTCATCAGTTCTTATGTGAGGAGGCTGACCGGAATATCGAGGGGCATGTTGCAGCTGGTATTCAACTACTGCCCTCTGCTGCTCACAAAGCCTTTCCAACATATGCTACATTGAGTTCCAATATGTGGTGACATTGAATACCAGTTGGTGAGCTGGACAATGTAAATGCTGCTGTAGCAGGGTGGCGGCAGCTTTAGCTGACTTGCAGAAATGGGCACTCACACGTCGTACTTTCATAAACAGCTCAGGCAGATCTGGGTAGGTTTTGAGAAACCGCCATACCATGAAGTTGAGCAGGCATGGTACTTGTGCAAGGATGTCAAGCTTAAGAGCCGCTACCAGGTTACGGCCATTGTCACACCCAACCATGTCTGGTTGTAGGTTCAGGGGCAACAGCTTCAGGTCAGTGTTCTGGGGAACTGTTGCCCACCTTGTGTCTCTGGCAACCTCACTACTGCTTTCTCCCTGTTGTGGTGCTGTGGATCCCCCCTCAGAGCTGATGCCCTCGCTCTGCATGTCACCTTCCCAGATTGAGTCAGTGACTTAAGGTACCTTCACACGAAACGACTTTGTAACGATATCGCTAGCGATCCGTGACGTTGCAGCGTCCTGGCTAGCGATATAATTTCGTTTGACACGCAGCAGCGATCAGGATCCTGCTGTGATGTCGCTGGTCGCTGAATAAAGTCCAGAACTTTATTTGGTCGTCCGATCGCCGTGTATCGTTGTGTTTGAAAGCAAAAGCAACGATACCAGCGATGTTTTACACTGGTAACCAGGGTAAACATCGGGTTACCAAGCGCAGGGCCGCGCTTAGTAACCCGATGTTTACCCTGGTTACCATCGTAAAAGTAAAAAAAACAAACAGTACATGCTCACCTGCGCGTCCCCCAGCGTCTGCTTCCTGACACTTACTGAGCGCCGGCCCTAAAGTGAAAGTGAAAGCACAGCGGTGACGTCACCGCTCTGCTGTTAGGGCCGGAGCTCAGTCAGTGTCAGGAAGCAGACGCTGGGGGACGCGCAGGTGAGCATGTACTGTTTGTTTTTTTACTTTTACGCTGGTAACCAGGGTAAACATCGGGTTACTAAGCGCGGCCCTGCGCTTAGCAACCCGTTGTTTACCCTGGTTACCCGGGGACCTCGGCATCGTTGGTCGCTGGAGAGCGGTCTGTGTGACAGCTCCCCAGCGATCAAACAGCGACGCTGCAGCGATCGGCATCGTTGTCGCTATCGCTGCAGCGTCGCTTCGTGTGAAGGTACCTTTAATCGTCTACCACTTTGTTTTCCACTTTCGCACCCTGGTCCTCCTCCTGACTTGCTGACTTAACAACATCACGTGTTGGCTATTGTGTCTCATCATCCAGCTATTGTGTCAGTAATTGCATTTTCCCACCTTTGCCTTCTTGTGAGCAAGGCTTCTAAAATATTTGTGCATAGCTACATGCGATCTCTTCATGTCCTGCTTGAAGTGGACAGGGGGAGAGGCCAGAATCTATAAATTGAAATGTGAACAGCTATTTGGAATGTCCATGTGTGAGATCACTTGTCTCTGGGCACTCAGCATGGTGGGAGGAAGGGTGAGGAATATGTGGTCTAAAATCACAGCTACTGAGATTGGACCATGTGGAAGACAGGGTGGTGCTGACTAAGTGACTGGAAGCATTATCTGCTATCCATCCAACAACCCTTTCACACTGGTCTGGCTTTAAGAGTAGTGCTCTGTGCCTCCTGTTGTGAAATTTGATTTTGGGCTCCCCCTGTGGCCACTGGTGGAATTGAACTGGTGTGCATCATCCTCTCTGTTCACCTGTTTCCATCAGGATGTGGGAGTCGCTATTTAGCCTTGCTCCTCTGCCACTTCCATGCCGGTCAACATTGTAATCAGAAGCCTTTCTGTGCATGTTCCTGCTGCTAGACAACTCCCAGCTAAGTTGGACTTTAGTCCTTGTTTGTTTTTGCATTTTGTTCCAGTTCACAGCTGTAGTTTCGTTTCTGTGTCTGGAAAGCTCTTGTGATCTGAAATTGCCACTCTGATGTTATGAGTTAATACTAGAGTCTTAAAGTAATTTCAGGATGGTGTTTTGATAGGGTTTTCAGCTGACCATGAAAGTGCCCTTTCTGTCTTCCTGCTATCTAGTAAGCGGACCTCAATTTTGCTAAACCTATTTTCATACTACGTTTGTCATTTCATCTAAAATCACCGCCAATATTTGTGGGGGCCTCTGTCTGCCTTTCGGGGAAATTTCTCTAGAGGTGAGCCAGGACTATATTTTCCTCTGCCAGGATTAGTTAGTCCTCCGGCCGGCGCTGGGCGTCTAGGGATAAAACGCAGGCTACGCTACCCGGCTACTGTTAGTTGTTGCGGCAGGTTTAGTTCATGGTCAGTTTAGTTTCCATCCTTCCAAGAGCTAGTTCTTATGTTTGCTGGGCTATGTTCTCTTGCCATTGAGAACCATAACAGCCTCCCGGCAAAGTGGGACAGGAAGCTGGGTCGATATGATGTGTATATTTGTTGTGCTGCTGCGCCAGGCACAGTTTGACCTTGCTCACGGCCTCAGCTTCTGGGATCACCTTCAACATCCTGTCTACTTCCCTGTCCCTTACCACATGCCTTGGCCATTTTAAATTACGTATGATCTATCCCTGTTGAGAAAACTTTGCAGGATTAGTATTGCAGGAAAATGTGCCCACCTCAGATGGACTTGGTCCAGTGCAGGAGCAATATAGCGATGCTATATTGATAACCCAACCAGTGATGCTCGAGTGAGTTACGAACAGTGAAGAGGACGCCCACTCATCACTAGTAAACATCAAAAAAGTAAGTGAGCACACATAAAAATGACTTTAAGATAGGTGCAAATTAAAGGAATAATAAGGAGCAAATGAAAATAACATGAAAAACTGGGCAAAAAACCCAGGTGCAAACGCAATAATAAAATGGGCCCTAAGTGCCCAGGCAGAAGCATATATGACTATTATTTCATAATTTACCTTTATTTTCCTGAAATACAAATGCAAGACCCAGCTTTTTTTCATACAGTAACAGAGTCAAGTAATAAAATGTACTGTTGTAGGAAGTGGTTTGTGACTGCATTTAGATTATACAGCAGCTAATAAACTCAATGGAAGCTATATAATTCTGTAACATGGTAGGAAGCAGTGAATCTGTATTGTGCACCCATATGTTACCTATTTACTAGCATCCTTGTGCTGTAAGTTATTTCAATATCCTTGTTTTATTGAGTGGCTGGGCAGTAAAAAAGTATAATTATAGAATCATAGAATGTTAGAGTTGGAAGGGACCTCCAGGGTAATTATGTCCCACCCCCTGATCAAAGTAGTGCAGGATTCACTAAATTATCTCAGACAGATGTCTGTCCAGCCTCTGAAGACTTCACCACCTCCCGTGGCAGCCTGTTCCACTCATTGATCACCCTCACTTTCAAAAAGGTTTTTCTAATATCTAATCTGTATCTTCTCCCTTTCAATTTCATTCCATTGCTTCTCGTGTCTCCATGTGCAAATGACAATAAGGATGATCCCTCTACACTTTGACATCATTCATATATTTGTATAGATCTATTAAGTCTCTTCTTAGCCTTCTTTTTTTGCAAGCTAAACATTCCCAGATCCCTTAACCATTCCTCATGGGACATATTTTGCAGTCCGGTCATGATCCTGGCAGCTCTTCTATGAACTTGCTCCTGTTTATCAATGTCTTTTTTAAAATGTTGTGCACAGAACTGGACACAGTATTTCAGATATGGACTGGCCAAGGAAGAGTAGAGGGGAATAATTACTTCATGTGATCTAGACTTCATGCTTCTCTTAATACATGTTAGAACTGTGCCCAGATGTAAAATCTTGCATTTCTCCCTGTTATATATCATTCTATTAGTCGCTGCCCATTGTTCAAGCTTATCTAGATCCTTCTGAATCCTTTCACTGTCTTCTCTAGTGTAAAGGTACCGTTACACTAAACGACTTACCAACGATCACGACCAGCGATGCGATCGTTGGTAAGTCGTTGTGTGGTCGCTGGGGAGCTGTCACACAGACAGCTCTCTCCAGCGACCAACGATCAGGGGAACGACTTCGGCATCGTTGAAACTGTCTTCAACGATGCCGAAGTCCCCCTGCAGCACCCGGGTAACCAGGGTAAACATTGGGTTACTAAGCGCAGGGCCGCGCTTAGTAACCCGATATTTACCCTGGTTACCATTGTAAAAGTAAAAAAAAAAAACACTACATACTCACCTTCTGATGTCTGTCACGTCCCCCGGCGTCCACAGGGTTACGCGCTGCTGCCGAGAGCTTCGTGCACTGACTGAATGTGTCAGTGTCGGCAGCAGCGGTGACGTCACCTCTGTGCTCTGCTTTACGGCCGGCCGGCGCTGACACATTCAGTGCAGGTTAGCCGCCGGCGGGGGACGTGACAGACATCAGAATGTGAGTATGTACTGTTTTTTTTAACTTTTACAATGGTAACCAGGGTAAATATCGGGTTACTAAGCGCGGCCCTGCGCTTAGTAACCCGATATTTACCCTGGCTACAAGTGAACACATCGCTGGATCGGTGTCACACACACCGATCCAGCGATGAAAGTGGGTGATCAGCGTCGAAATAAAGTTCTGGACTTCTAGCTCCGACCAACGATATCACAGCGGGATCCAGATCGCTGCTGCATGTCAACACAACGAGATCGCTATCCAGGATGCTGCAACGTCACGGATAGGGTTGAGCGACTTTTCATTTTTTGAGATCGAGTCGGGTTTCACGAAACCCGACCTTCTCAAAAGTCGGGTAGAGTGAAATCGGCCGATCTTATTGAAAAGTCGGGGTCGGGGATCGGCCAAAACATGAAACCCAATGCAATTCAATGGGGAAGCATACTTTTTTAATATTTGCTTCAGCGCGATAATGTTGAAAAGCCGGTAATTCAATTGCCGGCTTTTCATTTCTCCTGCCTAAACCCGACATAATATGAGACATGGTTTACATACAGTAAACCATTTCATATCCCCCTTTTTTTTGCATATTCCACACTACTAATGTTAGTAGTGTGTATGTGCAAAATTTCGGCGCTGTAGCTATTAAATTTAAGGGTTAAATCGCAGAAAAAATTGTCGTGGGCTCCCGCACAATTTTCTCCACCAGAGTGGTAAAGCCAGTGACTGAGGGCAGATATTAATAGCCTAGAGATGGTCCATGGTTATTGGCCCCCCTGGCTACAAACATCTGCCCCCAGCCACCCCAGAAAATGCACATCTGGAAGATGCACCAATTCTGGCACTTGGCCACTCTCTTCCCACTCCCGTGTAGCGGTGGGATATGGGGTAATGAAGGGTTAATGCCACCTTGCTATTGTAAGGTGACATTAAGCCAGATTAATAATGGAGAGGCGTCAATTCTGACACCTATCCATTATTAATCCAATTGTATGAAAGCGTTAAAAAACACACACACACATGATTAAAAAGTATTTTAATGAAATAAACACACAGGTTGTTTTAATATTTTATTGCTCTCTCAATCCACCTGAAGACCCTCGCTTGGAAAAATAATAAACCAACAATATACATACCCTCTGATGAACTGTCACGTCCCACGAGGTAAATCCATCTGAAGGGGTTAAAATAGTTTACAGGCAGAAGCTCTGCTATAATGCAGCTGTGCTCGTGCCTGTAAACCCCGGCAAATGAAGGAAATGTAGGTCAATGACCTATAGTTACCTTCAGTCGCGGTGATGCGCCCCCTGCTGGATGTCCTCATGAACTGCAGCCTGGGAACTTTTTCCCACGCTCCAGGTCATATGAGGACATCCAGCAGGGGGCGCATCACCGCGACTGAAGGTAACTATAGGTCATTGACCTACATTTCCTTCTTTCGCCGGGGTTTACAGGCACGAGCACAGCTGCATTACAGCAGAGCTCCTGCCTGTAAACTATTTTAACCCCTTCAGATGGATTTACCTCGTGGGACGTGACAGTTCATCAGAGGGTATGTATATTGTTGGTTTATTATTTTTCCAAGCGAGGGTCTTCAGGTGGATTGAGAGAGCAATAAAATATTAAAACAACCTGTGTGTTTATTTCATTAAAATACTTTTTAATCATGTGTGTGTTTTTAACCCTTTCATACAATTGGATTAATAATGGATAGGTGTCAGAATTGACGCCTCTCCATTATTAATCTGGCTTAATGTCACCTTACAATAGCAAGGTGGCATTAACCCTTCATTACCCCAAATACCACCGCTACACGGGAGTGGGAAGAGAGTGGCCAAGTGCCAGAATAGGCGCATCTTCCAGATGTGCCTTTTCTGGGGTGGCTGGCGGCAGATGTTTTTAGCCACAGGGGGCCAATAACCATGGACCCTCTCTAGGCTATTAATATCTGCCCTCAGTCACTGGCTTTACCACTCTGGCGGAGAAAATTGTGCGGGAGCCCACGACAATTTTTTCCGCAATTTAACCCTTAAATTTAATAGCTACAGCGCCGAAATTTTGCACATACACACTACTAACATTAGTAGTGTGGAATATGCAAAAAAAAGGGGGATATGACATGGTTTACTGTATGTAAACCATGTCTCATATCATGTCGGGTTTAGGCAGGAGAAATGAAAAGCCGGCAATTGAACTACCGGCTTTTCAACATTATCGCGCTGAAGTAAATATAAATATATATATATATATGTGTCTCTATGATATATATATATATATATATATATATATATATATATATATATATATATATAACGAAACCCGACTTTGGATTACAGATCGTGTACCGCCGACCCGATCCCAGAGTGGGATCGGGTTGGGTTTCACGAAACCCGACTTTGCTAAAAGTCGGTGACTTTTGAAAAGTGCCGATCTGTTTCGCTCAACCCTAGTCACGGATCGTCGTCGTTCTCGCTGCAAAGTCGCTTAGTGTGAAGGTACCTTTAGCTATCCCTCCTAGCTTTGCATAATCTGCAAAATTGATTAGTTTACCCCCAGTTCCCTTATCTAGATCATTTATAGAAATGTTGAACAGCACTGGGCCTGGATATAGTCTTGTGGTACCCCACTTAAATGCTCTTCCAATTGGATGTGCAACCATTTATTACCACTCTTTGAGTACGATCACTGACACAGTTATGAATCCATCTAACCATAGCCTTGTCACTCCCATACTTGGTCATTTTTTCAATAAGGATAGTATGAAATACTTTATCAAATGCTTTGCTGAAGGCAAGATATACTATATCTACCACATTTCCTTGATTCACCGTGTCAGTGATTTCATCATAGAAGGAAATTAGATTAGTCTGGCATGACTTGTTTGCTACAAAACCATGCTGGCTCTGTATTCTTGTGCAAGTACTTACAGTACATATATGCTGTTTAATAACTAGTCCAAAGGTGCAATGGCCTGTACTCTCTTGGCTCCGTCTTCTTTCCTTTTTTGAAGATAGGGACAACATTTGCCTTTCTCCAATCTCCTGGGGCTTGTCCTGTTCTCCAGGAAAAATCCTGGCTTTTAACTGCTCATTTCAAATTAGCTTTTATGCGCCCCAGAGGTTAGATTATTATAAACATTATTATAAAAAAGGAATTAACATTAGAGATCTAAAAGATATAATTTAAAAATGCAAGACCTGATAATTTGTAATACTTTAAATTCTAAAAGAAAGCATAAATGTAGGGCTTCCTTAAAAAAACCCAAGATCATAAGAGGGACTTCGGTCATTAGGAGGGATGGCATTATGTTATTTGCTGGAGGATAACGCTTAGGGCTTCTACAATAAATTTAAGAGGCAAGCACTTAAATGGCAATTCAAAATATATAATACTGTGACAACTGATCATTTACTGAGTGATACTGGGAGCTAAGGGATGTCCTGGTATGGAAACTCAACACAGGCTGCTGTTGACAATACTGAGATGACCTGGGAGACAACAATGCTGAATGCCGCATTAAATGAGAAAACTATGAGAGTGACATGCTGTACAATTTGTACTTTTCCCTTTCACCCTATGTTAAACCAATTTCTTATAAGAGATCCTTTCAGCTCTTCTGTGCAGAAATAATAGATTGGAGCTTTGCTTATGCTAACCCAAGTTCTTTGTGTTATATAAAGGGCAATATTGTTTAGCCTGGAACTTCAGCTGTACAAATGATATTTCTGCACTACTTGCCATTTGTGTTTGTCTATGGATTAGGTTCATTTTCTTTATTAAAATTGAAATGACTGGACAATCAGCATACCTTACATCATTACATATGTTCGAAATCTGTAATCAGTCTGTTTGCATTGATCTCACAGATGTTAACCGCCTGCTGGCTGATGAAGGATGTTGTCCATTAAATATTATCGCTTTTATATTGTTTATGTCTTATACTTGTATATACTAATATTAAATGTGATAAAGGACTCAAAATTAGTGTTGAGCGATACCTTCCGATATTCGAAAGTATCGGTATTGGATTGGATCGGCCGATACCGGCAAAATATCGGATCTCGCCGATACCGATACCCGATACCAATACAAGTCAATGGGACACAAATATCGGAAGGTATCCTGGATGGTTCCCAGGGTCTGAAGGAAAGGAAACTCTCCTTCAGGCCCTGGGATCCATATTGATGTAAAAAATAAAGAATACAAATAAAAAATATGGATATACTCACCCCTCCGGCGGACCCTGGACCTTAGCGATGTAACCGGCAGCCTCCGTTCCTAAGAATGCAGAGTGAAGGACCTTCGATGACGTCGCGGCTTGTGATTGGTCGTGTGACTGCTCATGTGACCGCTCACATGACCAATCACAAGCCGCGACGTCATCGCAGGTCCTACACTCACTGCATTCTTAGGAACGGAGGCTCCCGGTTACACCGCTAAGGTCCAGGGTCCGCCGGAGAGGTGAGTATATCCATATTTTGTATTTCTATTCTTTATTTTTTACATGAATATGGATCCCAGGGCCTGAAGGAGAGTCTCCTCTCCTCCAGACCCTGGGAACCATACACTGGGAACTTCCGATTCCGATTTCCGATATCACAAAAATATCGGAACTCGGTATCGGAATTCCGATACAGCAAATATCGGCCGATACCCAATACTTGTGGTATCGGAATGCTCAACACTACTCAAAATATCTACAAGTAAATTATGCTGTCAAATATAGGCAGAATATATCCACAAAACAACCTTGTATGGTGCAGGTTTTAATTGTTTTTTATACTACTCTCTTGTCACACTGAATAGAGGCAAAACAGGGAAGTGTGCCTTCAAATTTGGTTAGGTAAATTATTGAACAATAGCCAGTGAAGAAAAGAAGTCTGATGGAGTGGCACTGCCCATTCAGAAAGAGTGTATAGAAAGAAAGGGCTCATTCACATGTCTGAATTTTCCACAGAGTTCAAAGTTCGGTTCGGTGTCCAAATGTGACGAACTTAACCCTGAAACTGAACCCAATGAATGTTAATAGGGACCCAAACTTTGGTGCTTTAAAATGGCTGTAAAATGCTCACATTAATGGGTAGGGGGCTGCAAAAGGAATCTAAATGGGTGCAAGAGCAGGACAATTGCCCTCTAAACAAATGTAGATAGGGAAATGACCTAAACTAACATGGAATAAAAAATATAAACTTCATACAGGAGATGGAGGTTCAAGTGGAGGAGGAGGTTGAGGAGGAGGTGGGGGTGTAGGTGGAAGAGGTGTAGGAAGAGGAGGTAGCCACTGTTGCTGTGTTTTATGTTTTTTTAATTGATTTTTTTGGGGGTACTCTGAAACAGGCAATGTAATAATATGCCAGCCTCACTCCCTCAGGCATATAATACTCTGCTCTTTTTTTTAAGTGAAAAGAATGAGGAGAGCATCAAATAGGGGATGTGGCTATGTTGCTGCTTTTGGTGGTGTAGCTGTTGCAGGGAGAGAGAAGACAAGGTCACACTGCACCAATTAGGCGCCCAAATGAAACAACTTCCTCTGGCGCATACAGGCGACAGCATGTTCTGTTTAATTTCATAGGCCCGAGCACCGCTGGATGAATGATAAGGCCAGAACAAGTAGAGGTGGTTTTAGATAGAATGGCTGAGATTGCCTTTAGTTCCTTTGCTGATCCACTGCAGAAAGTGCACAGTTTGCACCTACGGCCCATGGTCATCTGTCTTCTATTTCACCCCCTTGCAAATCAGGCAAGAAGTCTGAGCCCCAAGTCATGCAGCAGTCACTTCTGCTTTTGCTTCTAGCCCAACTGCATAATGAAAGAAGGAGCAGGGTGAAAAAGCACAGTTTACAGCCCCTAGCCAGTACATAGGCTGCTACTGGCCATTCGCCGACAATACATGGGTGGTTTGCATTCTGTGTCATCAGAGAATGAAGCTGTATTGACAACTAAGGTGTCACTGGCGTTGCCCAGGGGGTGCTATCAGGGGGCACGTGAAATGAGTGCAGGGAGTGCAGGCAGAAGGAATGTAGTACACAAGGACCTGAGACTAGTGTAGTGAGCACAGGACCTGGCACTGAGCGATCATGTGACCATTGGGGCAAAGCTACCGCATGTGAGTGCAGGGAAGGACACTGAGCACGCAGAGCACAGGGCAAAGACAGTAAACGTGGTCAAGGAGAGCCAAGAATCAGAAGTCAGACGAACGTGCAGTACCTAGAGATGAGACAGAGTAAATGTGGACAAGCCAAGGGGGTCAGATAACCAGGAGAGACAGAGCAGTACAAAAGAAGGATACAGAGGCAGAAGTCAGGGGACAAACCATATCATACACAGCAAGGCATACAAGCACAGAGGCACCACATTTAAGGACGAGTCACCTGGGTCAGCAACCACTAACCGAGTATACGGAAGTATCACCGACACAAAATGCAGGTACTGCCAACATTAAATAGCCGCCCCAAAACCAAAGAGAGGACGACTGAATTACCCTGATCTGACCAGGATGGAGGAGGAACCATCCTGTCCAGATTCATGACAGAAGCAAGGCATGAATGAGAGAGGGAAGGGTTATTGTCTATCTTACATAGTAAGGTTTAATTACCTATGAGGCAGGTGTGCAGAGGTAGAGTGGCATCCAGATACAGTAAGTGCACCAATGCGCAGTTGGAAAAGGTCACTTCCTGGTACACAATGAATGACATAAGAGCGCATGTGCCCCGAGAGTGCCCTGACCACGCAATATCCATTGAGACACAATGGAGGCATAGCGGCGCATGCGTGTCAGCGGTATCTCGTGTAGGACTTTATGGCCACATATTAGCGCTTGCGCAGTAAGAAAGCCTCAAGGCAAATCCTGAAAAATAGAAGTACCTGTCTGTGCCAGGACCTAACAGTCATTTGATGGCACATGCGCATTGTGGGTAGCCTATGTTCATAGAAAGAAACAGAAAAATACAGCGTGAGCGCAAACATTAAAAAATGTATTGGATGGAACATAAAAACAGGCATCCATACATAGGCAAGTACAAAAGAGTAAATGGTTGCTTACAAGAAATAATTGTAAGACTCACATGAATGCATCAACTCACACGATATGGGCTAAAGCATAATGATGCGTAAGTGCCTAGTTGTTATAAGCAACCACAATTTGCACAAAGTGAGGACTAAATAACTTCATTTGTGAAAAGGCATACATGCTATTAAGAAGTTACATAGCTCATTCTATGGAATATTTATAAGACTAGCAAAGACGCACCTAGCCAGATGATGTAAACTTGAGCATGACGGCGCATACGTGCCAAATTGTTATAGGTAACCATAATAAAGCACAATAAAGGCTGGGTAAACTTATTTGTAAATAGTAGGTCTCATAATTTGCGCAAGTACGATGAAAGCAAGTCGAAATAAGCTTCCACCAAGACCGTGAATGATAGCATGATAAGACAGTACGTAAGCTGAAGAATGTTGCAAACACTAAAAAAATTATAAATAGGGATGCGCACGAGGTATAAAACATAGTGTCAGCAAAATCATGCAGATGACTAGGTTCGGTGGTTTGTTTTTCAATACAAAAGTAGAAAGGGAACCTGTCACCCCCAAAATGGAAGTTGAGCTAAGCCCACCGCCATCAGGGGTTTATCTACAGCATTCTGGAATGCTGCAAATAAGCCCCCGATGTATCCTGAAAGATGAAAAAAAGAGGTTAGATTATACTCACCTGGGCGGGCGGTCCGATCCGATAGGCGTCGCAGACCGGTCTGGGACCTCCCATGTTCTTACGATGACATCCTCTTCTTGTCTTCATGCTGCGGCTCCAGCGCAGGCGTACTTTGTCTGCCCTGTTGAGGGCAGAGCAAAGTACTGCAGTGCGCAGGCACCGGGAAAGGTCAGAGAGGCCCAACACCTGCGCACTGCAGTACTTTGCTCTGCCCTCAACAGGGCAGACAAAGTACGCCTGTGCCAGAGCCTCTTTTTCTCATCTTTCAGGATACATCGGGGCTTATCTACAGCATTACAGAATGCTGTAGATAAGCCCCTGATGCCGGTGGGCTTGGCTCAACTTCCATGTTGGGGGTGACAGGTTCCCTTTAAGAACAAGAAAAACAGGATGAAGGACCAGAAAGATCAAGGAGCTCCACATAGCGGGCAAAAAAGTGTATCGATATTGGTCAGATGACAGGTTGTCAAGTCAATGAATAATAAAAAGGTGCAGACAGTGAAGGAGTCCTGAATTCAGAAGATGATACAAAATATTGAGGCAGCTAATACATGAAAACGACGCAAGGCGAACAACATTTTTCCAGGGAAGTGAAAAGTGAATAATATGCTGGTGGACAAAGGGATGGTAATGAGACCACAGAAGACAAAACCTGTGGAAGGAAAAAAGAAAAAATGAGTATGCATATAAAAAGGAGTGAAACAAAAAAAATCTATAGAATTACTTCTTATAGAAGTTCGAAAAGAGGAGCTCTTAATTTAGGCAACTGGGTGCTAAACTACACAGGTCATGAATCCATCTCTACTCAGCCTGTGTAGTTCATTCATGACTAGTGTTGAGCATTCCGATACCGCAAGTATCGGGTATCGGCCGATACTTGCGGGTATCGGAATTCCGATACCGAGATCCGATACTTTTGTGGTATCGGTTATCGGTATCGAAACAACATTAATGTGTAAAATAAAGAATTAAAATAAAAAATAGGGATATACTCACCTCTCCGACGCAGCCTGGACCTCACCGAGGGAACCGGCAGCGTTCTTTGCTTAAAATGCGCGCGTTTACTACCTTCCGTGACGTCACGGCTTGTGATTGGTCGCGTGCCGCCCATGTGGCCGCGACGCGACCAATTACAGCAAGCCGTGATGTAATTTTCAGGTCCTGAATGCCTAATTCTGCATTCAGGACCTGAAAATTACGTCACGGCTTGCTGTGATTGGTCGCGTCGCGGTCACATGGGCGGCACGCAACCAATCACAAGCCGTGACGTCATTTTAAAATGCGCGCATTTCCTGCCTCCCGTGACGTCACGGCTTGTGATTGGTTGTGTCGCCCATGTGACCGCGACGCGACCAATCACAAGCCGTAACATAATTTTAAAATCCTGAATGCCTAGAATTAGGCATTCAGGACCTGAAAATTACGTCACGGCTTGCTGTGATTGGTCGCGTCGCGGCCACATGGGCGGCACGCGACCAATCACAAGCCGTGACGTCACGGAAGGCAGTAAACGCGCGCATTTTAAGCAAAGAACGCTGCCGATTCCCTCGGTGAGGTCCAGGCTGCGTCGGAGAGGTGAGTATAGCAATATTTTTTATTTTAATTCTTTATTTTACACATTAATATGGATCCTAGGGCCTGAAGGAGAGTTTCCTCTCCTTCAGGCCCTGGGAGCCATCAGGGATACCGTCCGATACTTGAGTTCCATTGACTTGTATTGGTATCGGGTATCGGTATCGGATTAGATCCGATACTTTGCCGGTATCGGCCGATACATTCCGATACCGATACTTTCAAGTATCGGACGGTATCGCTCAACACTATTCATGACACTTCCTCCCCTAATGAATGTGTGGATTCTATCCACTTCTATAACCTGTAATTGTATACATGATCCATTGTGAAAATCCCAAAAATGGGATGCTAATGAAGTAATGAGATTACCGAGTACTTTGTCCTTTTTAGCACACGCAATGTTGGATGTTGATTCTTGACCTGGGTAGTTTAGCACTTCCGGGCAGCCAGGGGGAAATGACAGCAGGCTCTTCTGAAAACTCCTCTGTTTGTGGGAAAAATCCCAAACTGCGCTGGAGCTGTCAATGGGGATCAAAGATCAGACAGATGAGTGGTTGGTAGTGTTGAGCATTCCGATACTGCAAGTATCGGGTATCGGCCGATACTTGCTGTATCGGAATTCCGATACCGAGATCCGATATTTTTGTGATATCGGGTATCGGTATCGAAACAACATTAATGTAAAAATGTGTAAAAGAGAGAATTAAAATAAAAAATATTGCTATACTCACCTCTCCGACGCAGCCTGCACCTTACCGAGGGAAGCGGCAGCGTTCTTTGTTTAAAATTCGCGCTTTTCTTTCCTTTACGTGAGTCCCGGCTTGTGATTGGTTGCGTGCCGCCCATGTGACCGGCACGCAACCAATCACAGCAAGCCGTGACGTAATTTCAGGTCCTTCAGGATTTTAAAATTACGTTCCGGCGTTGTGATTGGTTGCGTCGCAGTCACATAGGAGACGCAACCAATCACAGCAAGCCGTGACGTAATTTCAGGTCCTTCAGGATTTTAAAATTACGTCCCGGCTTTGTGATTGGTTGCGTCGCAGTCACATGGGAGACGCAACCAATCACAAGCCGTGACGTCACGGGAGGCTGGACACGCGCGCTTTTTAAAATGGGCGCGTGTCCAGCCTCCCGTGACGTCCCGGCTTGTGATTGGTTGCGCCGCGGTCAACCAATCACAAGCCGGGAGGCTGGACACGCGCCCATTTTAAAATTTTAAAATGCGCGCGTGTCCAGCCTCCCGGCTTGTGATTGGTTGACCGCGGCGCAACCAATCACAAGCCGGGACGTCACGGGAGGCTGGACACGCGCCCATTTTAAAAAGCGCGCGTGTCCAGCCTCCCGTGATGTCCCGGCTTGTGATTGGTTAATGGCGGCCATGTTGCCGGGACGCGGACCAATCACAGCAAGCCGTGACGTAATTTCGTCACGGCTTGCTGTGATTGGTCCGCGTCCCCGCAACATGGCCGCCCTGACCAATCACAAGCCGGGACTTCACGTAACCAAGTAAAAGCGCGAATTTTAAACAAACAACGCTGCCGGTTCCCTCGCTGAGGTCCAGGCTGCGTCGGAGGGTGAGTATAGCGATATTTTTTATTTTAATTCTTTCTTTTACACATTTATATGGATCCCAGGGCCTGAAGGAGAGTTTCCTCTCCTTCAGACCCTGGGAACCATCAGGAATACCGTCCGATACTTGAGTCCCATTGACTTGTATTGGTATCGGGTATCGGTATCGGATTGGATCCGATACTTTGCCGGTATCGGCCGATACTTTCCGATACCGATACTTTCAAGTATCGGACGGTATCGCTCAACACTAGTGGTTGGTGCTACTGAACCTTAAGCCCGGCCTGGTGGTTTGCGATAACAGTCAAAATCTCATAGCAGTGTAGGGGATGGGCTATGTATGATGTACCTGCTGTCCCGGTACCATTATGTTATGTTTATATTCACTTGTGAACAAGATATTGTATAAGAAATAGATAATGTTGTTCTTTGATATGTCACTTAATAGTGCTGGAGATTGGTACTGCTACACAAACATGTGTATTACCACCATTCCTCACTGGTACTGCTACACAAATCAGTGTATTTCCACTTTGTGAACTGTATATATAGTGTAATTGATTTACTGTGGTACTCACTACAATAGGGTAAGTGTAGTTACCATTGTGGCCACAAGATGGGGGCGCTATAGTATTTGTAGTATAAATAGTAACATAGTGCAAGTAAATGGTTAACTGTAGGAGGGTCTGCTGTGTGGTAAGCTAGGAATGTCTCCTTTAGGTAGTCAGAAGGGCCTAGGCACCCGAAGCGTCCACATGGGCACTAAGCCCAGGACACCAATGCAGTCATGTAACTTTTGAAAGGAGAACCCAGTATTCGGAGTCCTATAGGGACAGAGGGACAGTGTACAGCAGCAAAGTTACAGCAGCATATCTACTGTACATGATGTCTTCAGCCAATGACTGGCCTTAGACAGATGAGGCTAGTGCTTGGCTTTAGGTATCTTGTGGGATATATAGGTGATAACGTCAGCAGCACTGTTCCTATTAAGGTGAAATTCAAGAATACGAAAAATCATTTGGTTTTCATACAGAAAATAATTGAGCATTTTTACTCTCACTGCTTCCATCTGTTTTTATCATATGCACAAGAAAAACACGACTAGAGGTTTCTCAAGCTTCTTCTAGAAAATAGCAAAAACAGAAAACATTATGCAACCAGGAGTCCATTTGTGTGTTGGCTGAGATTTTCATCAACTCATAGACATGTCACCACTTTTTATCTGAAATTTGATCAACCCCCTAACCCCCCCAAAAACCCACAGAAAACATGAACATGAAAGATAACATAAAAATTAAAATGATGGTTACTGTTTAAGAGGAAACAAACATCAGGCCCTTCTGTCCTGGATGACAAAACCTGACACCATAAGGGGGCTTAGATTTTTTGTCGCTGTGGGTCTGCCTCACAACTTCTTCCATACAAAACCTTTGGTGATCCACACAAAACAAGGGGTTGGTTTCCTTTATACAAATATGAAGTTTTATACAGTTTGATAAGTAGGGTTGAATTTTCTTAAAGTAACAGAATATGCCATACTCACCTGACGTCACCTTTGTGTATCTATCAGAGGCAACTTAATGGTGGGAGTGTAGCATGGTAATGTTTTCTGTTATAAGAAAAGATGCTGCAATAACTTAGTTCGGCCACTACAGGTCACCATTGAACAAGAGAAGAAAGCGCTGGAAACAGGAAGGCATAGACTAAAACTCGATAGGTAAAAAGGTAAAATTGGGAGAAGTCCTGCCTGACAGACATGGAAGGATAGGGAGCCTGAAGTGATCCGAATTGGACACTGTGAACCATAGGGAGCGGCTTCCGTGAGTAAATTGGAATGTGTGACCGGTCACTGGTTGTTTAGTTAGTTAGGGAGAGTTAGTTAGAATTCGCAGCATCTCAAAGAACATTCTGGTTATTGAGACTACAGATGGACAGATGGAGACTGTGTGAGTCCTGTATATCAAGACTCTGGCAAACCCAAATGCCATAGGAGAGCTCTGTGAAATACTACTTGGACTGATCTGAATCTTTGCCTGCACCAGTATCAGAGAATTTGGTGACCTAGGAAGCTGATTAAATCTAGTGGCCGGACTTCAGAATAACAAGTCCAGTTGTTTTCTGTTTGAGGATATGCTGTAAGTGCGTTCGCTCTGATCGATCGCAAAGAGGACAGTGCACTGTGTATATATTGTGTTGGTTCAAATGATTAGTCATATAAATATATATATACAGTATATCAAGGGGAAAACAGGGTACTCGGAATCTAGTGTAATAAAAGTGGGAGGCAGGTGTAAGATTGTATACCTGAGAGGACCACGTGTCACGGTCGCGGTAGAACCCCGGATAATCCTGGCACTGGATAAGGGAGGGAGTGGCATGGCCTTGGGGTAGTCTTTCTCCTGTCTGTGAACCTGGCACTTGGGATCTCTCAGGCTGCATAACTAGTATTTGTGGTTTGTGGCTGTTGTGGCCCATATTTTGTTGAAAGGTAAAATCCTGTTATCTTTTTCACAAAGTTATAAAGACAAGTTGGTTTGGTACCATATCGTGGTCGGAGTCATTCATAGCAGCCTATCCTATTCTCAAATAACGACTGGCATACTGGTCGTTACATTTGCCTCCACTGTAAGTATTTAGACCAGATAATCCCTTTTACACTAAATTCTAAACACTCATCACTTTACTGTGACATTCTTAAATGTTTTCTGCAGGACTATAGAATTGATGACCTGTCCTTACAGAAGAACATCATTGTTCGAGTACTGGGGGGTCCAACTTACGTTATTGAGATTGGTGCTAGCCGCTGTGTCTGGTACTGCAGTTAGTCCAAATAAAGTGAATTGAATAAGCCATAGTAGCAAGCCTGGCCGCTCATGCCGACAATCCATTGTGCCTATATAAACCACTGTGAAAGAAAGAGATTATTGCCTAGCTGCCTGTTTTTGTCCACAGCCATTTTAACAATGTTCCCTTTTCTTTAATGTCTTTTTTAGTGATAGCATTTGATTCGGATTAAAATTGCTGCAGCAGTTGTACGTTTGTATGTCCATACGCTTGTATGGCAGTGCTGAAGATGAAGGGAGGTTTTAACAAGTTGGAATTTTACAGGACCACAATATTCCATTAATCATAAAGGCTTATTGTCTTTGCCTTACCATTAGTGGATCATCTGAGGACAAATAAGTGGCAAACATTAGTCTGACTTTGTAACACTTTTGTAAAGAAGGAGAAGTCACAGTTTAAAGATGTGGTGAAATCATTTATCCTCGCTTTTGTTATTATTGTCAGTTTTATGTCTTATTTTATGAATACATTCTCAGATATGAAAGCTTGATACGAAAGGCAGGATCACGAGATTTTAAACAACTCATCCAGGTTGTGACTGTCCTTCGGAAGACCTTGTTCTCATATAAAAAGCATAAGAATATTGTCAGTAAAATATTGTTTGGGTAAAAGTAAAACAGCTGAATTTAGTAGGAATACTTTTATCCAGTTCCTAACATAACTATCTAGAAATGTTCCTTTTTCTATAAGATTCACATCCCCAAACATTTATATATACAATGTCCTTGTGTGTTTCCTGATGTGGCACAGGTTGTTATTGTAGAATATGCCATTTGTCTTACAAGTGGATAGTGAGATGTGTTCAACATTTCTGCTTCTCGTCATCTACCTTTCACTTAGAACGTCTTGTACAAGGTTTGGGGTAAAAGACTATACTTACTAAAATACAAGTCACCATTGCAGACTTTGAGCTTGTAATATATGAAGGGAAGATCTCAGTCCTGAAATCTGAAGAACTGCAGTGTAGCTCGTTTATGTAGAAGATAAGTAATGCAACTTTGAGCTATGGCTTTAGCTTGTTATCCCAGGGAGATCTGGACTCAGCTTTGAAGTCTTCTGAAGCCAGTTTGCAGTCTGGGTTTGCTCTGAATTTGACATTATTTCTAGCTCTGGAATTTTTTTCTTCATTCTATGCAACCCAGTGTGTTGAGGCAACTGAAGTCCGTATCCATGATGATAACATTTTAATCAACAATTGTATCCACTAGCACTACTGCTAAATGTTTAATCTATACTCCTTCTCTATAATAAGGTAAAGATGGAAAAAAAATTACCCAATTTTGCTGTTGGAAAAGGGTTTGAAAGACAAAGTGTTTTTGGTTTCAGGTATATGCTCAACACTAACTATTTACTGAGTACTAGAGGGCAAAATAACATAACTCTGCTCCAGAAATAAGCGTGGAATACCTTAAACGGGTATTCCAATCTCCAAGATCCTATCCCAATATGTAGTAGATGTAATAATATTTTTGTCTCTCTTTTTCAAAACTGGTCAAACCTACCAATTCTGGAGATGGACACAAGTGAACTCCTTGTTTTTTTATATTATGATCAGCTTGTGGAGCACACACAAGATCCACACAATGAAATGTCACCCAACAGATATAAAGAGTTGGTGAACTTTAATGTTCTCGCAAACTCTGATCTTCACCACAAAAGTTAGTTTCAGCAAAATCATGCACAGAATGGTAAAAAATGCTAGACATTTATCTTAATATTTGTAACAGATATTGACCTTTAAATCTCAAACTGGATGAGAATATTACTCCAACTGCAGTTATGTTGTGAAGAACACATTTTGTTGTGGGGAACACATTTTTTCCCTTTAACGCACAGTTTCGCACTGGGCACCAAAACTTTCTAGGCATTGGTATCCTATTAAATTATGTTTTACCTTATACTACAGTTTTTCAGGCAAAAACATAATTTCATCCCAGTTCATAATTAGTGATAAGAACCCAGCTTGAGGAGAAGTATCTGCTGGATGGCTTTGCCCTGCTCAATTAAATAAGATTGTCAGGTCTTTATTTATAAACAAATACAACGAACTTAAAGGGTTATTCCCAAAATCACAATGTGGTCTTATAATAATGTACACATTTATTTATTAATTAGTGCCAATATAACTCATTTTTTAAATTTGCCCCACATATAACCACCCACAAAAGGATAGCACTTCATATTCTATTTACCCTCAAGTTGCAATTGGAACCACCCTGCTGTAATTCCGCTGCTCCTAGATGAGCTTACACAATAAGTGCTCTCTTCTTCAGTTGGCTTACTGACAGCATAGCTTTGTTCTGGAATGTGTCTAGAATGGAACTTCTACTGTGAGGGATGATGTCAAAGAAAGTCGCAGAGCCTCCTTGATTACAAGAGCGCAAACCAAGGGCGGAGTGGTGCATGTGTGTGCTGGTAACTAAAAGGAGCGATGTACTGAAGGATGTAGATGTATATAGAGGGATTGAAAGGAGAGATGTCCTGCATGATGGGGATGTAGGGATGTATATAGGGTGACTGAAAGGAAAAATGTACTGAAGGATGGGGCTCTGTATAGATGGGTTGTAAGGATATACTGGAAGATAGGGTTGTGTATAGAGGGGCTGAGATTGATTGAGCTTGCAGCAGAGACAAGTGATTTGAAACTACAAATTCCATTCTGTAAAGGATTATCTTCTGCAATGTGCATCATTAGAGTGGCATTTGCATTTTCTCAAAACTAATTTGTAATCGGCTGGCAAAAAAACAACAGGTGTTGAGGATTCACTGGCAGATACAGACAGGAATGGGCCCCTGTACAAGAGCAATACATGGGTCCTTTGCCACCAAAAAAGCTCCTAGTCAGCACGGTGGCTCAGTGGTTAGCACTGCAGCCTTGCAGCGCTGGAGTCCTGGGTTCAAATCCCATCAAGGACAACATCTGCAAGGAGTTTGTATGTTCTCTCTGTGTTTGCGTGGGTTTCCTCCGGGTACTCCGGTTTCCTCCCACATTCCAAAGACATACTGATAGGGAATTGAGAATGTGTGCAAACTGCAAAGCGCTGCAGAATATGTTAGCACTTTATAAAAATAAAGATTATTATTAAATGCAAAGTTGCATCTTCTTTGCAGATAGAAATGGGCCACCTTATCTCTTGGGCCTATGTGCGGGCTCCACAGGTTGCACCAATGTTATGTGCTTTCCTGTGATGATTGCATTAGAATTGACTTCTGCTAGAACCAGCTAATGATCTAAAACCAAACTGCAGCTATACTGATGTAGATGGCAGAAGATAAAATCTGTTAGCCAGGCTACTTTCCAGGACTAGAGAGTGCAAGGAAGAATAAGATGAATTCTACACTTAAATCAGCTTGATGATACAGAGTTAGGGCTAGTAAGAAGCACATGTGTAATAAAGAGAAGGGGACTGATGCAGGAGAAACAATGTTCAGCTGGGAAATATAGTTTTAGTAGATTAGATCAGGTCTACCAAATTAAGCTATGGGAAGCTGGATGAAAAACCTACTACATCAAGGAGATACACAAAATTTATGAGGATTGACAGAATCTACCCACCGCCTAGAGGTGGCAACTGGGACAGACAAATCTTGCAATGGGAGACAAAATGGATTCACAATATGCAAACCATGAGTCATAAGGGGCTCAATGAGCAACTCACTTTTTCCTCATTCCTTTAGTGTAGTCTGATACCACAGCTAGTAATCACTAGGGACAGCCGCCATTGAGTGGGCGCGCCAATGCACAGCTTAAAAGAGTGCCAACCTCCGCAATAGGTAGGAATTGAATAGATTAGCACTTTAATAGGGATTGATAATCTATTACCCTCACTCTCTATCCTCCTAGAAAAACCGTTGTGTCGCATCTATTCATTCGTTCTGATTATTCCTCACTGTGTTCCTTTCATCACCACTGAAGGCCTATATATACATAACATCACATATCATATTTCATTGTATATTGATAATGTTAGAGATTTTCCCTTTTTTTACAATTGGTTCACTTTTTTCCTTTTACAGGGATTCTGCACTAAGTCCTAAGTACTATTTGCAGGACTTATTTCTTCCTATAAATTCTTATTTACAAGGGATACATTGTGTAATCAAACATTTATACTATACTGTTGTTTTGCTCTGATACCAGGTAAAGTTGGTTAATACTGCCCTGCTATTTACAGAAAGCAACATTCCGCATACGTCACTTGACTATACCCCAATGCGACTATGACGTTCGCAGCCCGCGCTGGATATGATGCATGTGGTCTGCTCCAACCTCTTGCGTGTCACCGGCCGGAAGTACGGCATATGCGGTCCAATGGCCAAAAACATAGCACGCGCTGCGATTTTTCCCGAACGCGCGATCATTTAAATAGCAACAGGTTTGCTATTATGTAGCAGCAGCTCACACCGGGCGAATGACATATGCCCGGACACAGTACATCTCACTCCCCTGATGAATCAAAATTGAGGAAACGCATTGCGAGAAACCACTATGGGGAGACCTTTGTGGGACAGAATGTTGTTGATACCCCACATGCCGGTCACAGTTGAAGACTCAGCTTGCTATATGCGGTGAGATCGTCCCTTTGCATTATTTGCTGTGGATGATATCCATGTATAAGCTGACCACTTTAGGACATGTAATTATACATTTTATAGCTCAACTTACGTCAGATGATGTGACCTTACAGTGTGTATTGATAATTTCCCCTGTTGGCTTTATGGTACATACATTATTTTGCGTACAGGGTTCAGGATACTTGATATGGAATTGTGACGTTAGTCACAACTGATGGCCAGGCCATGAATCAGCTAAATCAGACATTCCGGGGTCAAAACCAAAAGATCACATAGTAAACCAAGGTAAAATACAAAGTCGTAAGTCACGTTACATGCCAGGGTCAGACACCAGATAAATAGCGAATTAGCAAAGGGGCAATAACAAATGGGTAGTCAGAACACGGTCCAAGGGTCAGCAGCAGAATATAAGATGCAAAGGGGCAATAACAAACGGGTAGTCTGAACACGGTCCAAAGGTCAGCAGCAGAATATCAGATGCAAAGGGGCAATGAAAATCGGAAAGTCTGAACATGGTCCAAAGGTCAGCAGCATAAGAAGATCAGAACTCACAGCACAGGGTACAAGCAAATACACCAGAGAGCACAAGCATAGAACAAGCTTTTGCCTGGCAATGATCTGGGCCAGACAGGTCACCTACATAGCATGGCAATTACCAAGAACATGGAGCACCTGTGGAAATCTCTGCACCTTCCAGTCAGATAGGTGAACCGAGCTGTCAATCAAAGCACCTACAGCTCAGCACGCCCCTGCAGCGGATAGGATGACAGAGCTGTCCATCACAGAGTCCCAGACACTCTGAGCAGAGGAATCGTGACAGCGCCCCCTCTTCAAGGGAGGCCACTGGACCCCCACGTTTCCCAGGAAACCAACGGTGAAAAGTTCTGACCAAAACGATCAGCCTTCACCGAATGAACCGGAACCCAAGATCTCTCCTCGGGTCCGTAGCTCTTCCAGTGAGCAAGATATTGGAGGGAATCTCGGACCCACCGAGAATCCACAATTCTCTGCAGTCGTACTCCAAATCTCCATTAACAGAGACTGAAGGAGGAGGGGAAGAGACAGACACATGACTTCACTGTGTTTTCTTACTTCTATTATGCTGTTTTTGGTAGCTTGCTATATGTTGCAGTACATTCACCGCTTATACAACGACTTCTGTGTGGGCCAAATACAGAGAAAATAATCCGTATATCAGGGGTCCCCAACCTGTAGCTCAGGAGCCACATGTGGCTCGCGGTCCCATGAATTGTGGCTCGCGGCTGTCTGTCAGCTTGGTGCATTAGCTCCAGTTCTAGCAAACAGGTATGAAGAGCACATCGGAAAACGGTGAATTTTGTGAGCAGCTCTGCACAGAAGAGCAGATTTGGAAGCACTTATACTGCTCTTAGGGATTTTGAGATGATTTAAGTATGGTACGCTGGAGACAAGATGACACCACCTATCAGAGGAGGTGTTTGAAGCTGGATATGACAGTGTTATTACCCACCAGTGGCAAGTGATCTACTATGAAAATAGAATTCCACAGGTTTATTTTGTTGGTTTCCTCTAGCTAATATTATTAGTATTATTGAGCAATCTTGATAAAGTGCACTGATTGCAATGATTGACGTAAAGCAAATATAATTTGTTTTGGGTTATATACAAATCATTGTAGTTAATCAATGTTTCAGAGAACAGATATATTTACATAGGGTGACATGTCTACATTACATTGCAGTAATGCCTTTCTAATAGTTTATAATACATGCGTTTCATAATGTTAATCAACTTTAGGGATTAGGTCTGATTCAGGCATAAGACAAAGTCAGTTGTCAAGATTTCCAATGCAGTTTGGACTTTTTCCGAGAACTCGCAAATCATCTTGCTGGCACAATGTGAACCTTTCTTAAACTTGATGACTTTTGGCTCCAATTTATCATCCTTTACTAATTTAACAATCAGGTATTGTTCCTGACAGCTAGGAGTTCCAGGGAAAGAGATACACCTGAGGCAAAACTGCAGCATGCAACAAATGAAATATTAATCAGTGGGACAAAGAACCTATGAGGGAGCCAACAAGGGTACAATTGAGAATATGCCGGATTACATTTTGAGGATATCACCTATACAATAGTTTGATTTCGGGTGGCCCCTTCAGAGGTTACTTTTATTAAGACCCTGTGGATTGTGTGGTTTCACAGAAGTTTTCTTATTGCTTAAAATCAACAGGTTTTAGATATTGATCTCACAATATGTCCATTTAACCTTTGCATTAGCCCTACCTCTCTATGATCCAGGTCCTCTACAACCTAACGATTTATCAGATTCTGTTATTCCTGCCTAGTCAGTACACCTCATTCACAATAAAACTATGGTCTGAAAACATTTAACTTGTCTGACAATCAGTGGCGGATTAAGAGTAGGCAAGGCCCTGGGCAATTTAGAAGGCGTGGGACCCCTCCCTTACCCCCAGGTCCCAGATGTATCATGTGACATGTCACATGATCCCTCTGATAGATCATGTGAGTAGCATACAGTGCTCTGAGGCACATCCATACAAGAAAATAACAGAGCCAGCGTTGCACAAATTTTTCCGAAATGTATGGCACGATACATAACTTGGCACTACACAAAATAGAGCCTGTGTCGGAGATTAATTTTCCTAAGGGGCCACATGACTGACTGTGACTACTGTGGAGGCCATCCCAATGGTGATATGCCAACATCCCCCTATGTACAGTATGACCCACCACATAGCCCCCTACATACAATATGAGCAACCACATGGCCCCCTCAATCAACAACCAAAGGGATCAGCCTATGGAAACCTTATACATGTAAACCATAACAAAAAACCCTTAAAAATCCTCTATTTAGTTAGTTTAAAAACTCAATACATAAATGTCATGGTTCCCAATGGCAGGGACTCAGGCAAAAACGGACTAGCTCTAGGAATGATGGAATCTCAGATGACCGCGACGCTGAACCTAACACGCAACTAATAGTAGCCAGGGGGTGTGCCTACGATTATCCCTAGACACCTCGCACCAGCCGGAGATCTAGTTACCCCCTAGTAGAGGAATACACAGACCTGGCTTGCCTCCAGGGAAACCCCAAAAGTGATAGTAGCCCCCCACATATAATAACGGTTAGGTAAGAGGAAAACACGTACGCAGCATGAATATAGATTCAGCAAAGAGAGGCCCTCTGACTAGATAGCAGAAAATACAAAAGAGGACTTCGCGGTCACCTCAAAACCCTAAACAGCCATCCTGAAATTACTTTAACCCCTTAAGCCCGTATGACGTACTATCCCGTCGAGGTGGGGTGGGCCTTAATTCCCGGTGACGGGATAGTACGTCATACGCGATCGGCCGCGCTCACGGGGGGAGCGCGGCCGATCGCGGCCGGGTGTCGGCTGCATATCGCAGCTGACATCCAGCACTATGTGCCAGGAGCGGTCACGGACCGCCCCCGGCACATTAACCCCCGGCACACCGCGATCAAACATGATCGCGGTGTACCGGCGGTACAGGGAAGCATCGCGCAGGGAGGGGGCTCCCTGCGGGCTTCCCTGAGACGATCGGTACAAGGTGATGTACTCACCTCGTACCGAACGTCTTCTCCCTGCAGGCCCCGGATCCAAAATGGCCGAGGGGCTGTATCCGGGTCCTGCAGGGAGCACTTCTGGGTCGGAGCAGGCTGCAGATGAAAGCTGCAGCCTGCTCCGATGAAAGTATGATCGCGGATCTGATAGAGTGCTGTGCACGCTATCAGATCTGCGATCTGTGATGTCCCCCCCTGGGACAAAGTAAAAAAGTAAAAAAAAAAATTTCCACATGTGTAAAAAAAAAAAAAAAAAAATTCCTAAATAAATAATAATAAAAAAAAAAATATTATTCCCATAAATACATTTCTTTATCTAAAAAAAACAAACAAAAACAATAAAAGTACACATATTTAGTATCGCCGCGTCCGTAACGACCCAACCTATAAAACTGGCCCACTAGTTAACCCCTTCAGTAAACACCGTAAGAAAAAAAAAAAAAAAAAACGAGGCAAAAAACAACGCTTTATTACCATACCGCCGAACAAAAAGTGGAATAACACGCGATCAAAAAGACGGATATAAATAACCATGGTACCACTGAAAACGTCATCTTGTCCCGCAAAAAACGAGCCGCCATACAGCATCATCAGCAAAAAAATTAAAAAGTTATAGTCCTCAGAATAAAGCGATGCCAAAATAATTATTTTTTCTATAAAATAGTTTTTATCGTATAAAAGCGTCAAAACATAAAAAAATGATATAAATGAGATATCGCTGTAATCGTACTGACCCGAAGAATAAAACTGCTTTATCAATTTTACCAAACGCGGAACGGTATAAACGCCTCCCCCAAAAGAAATTCATGAATAGCTGGTTTTTGGTCTTTCTGCCTCACAAAAATCGGAATAAAAAGCGATCAAAAACTGTCACGTGTCCGAAAATGTTACCAATAAAAACGTCAACTCGTCCCGCAAAAAACAAGACCTCACATGACTCTGTGGACCAAAATGTGGAAAAATTATAGGTCTCAAAATGTGGAGACGCAAAAACGTTTTTGCTATAAAAAGCGTCTTTTAGTCTGGTTTCACACTTGCGTTTTTATCTGCATGCGTTTTTTAAAAAAACCGCATGTGTGAAAAAATGCATGTAAACGCGGTAAAACGCATGCGTTTTTATAGAAAAACACAAGAAAACAAGAAAAAAACAAAAAACCCTAACCCTACCCCTAACCCTACCCCTAACCTGAAATACGTGGCACTGAAATACGTGGCACTGAAATATACGTTTATATACGTATATACGTATATAAGTGCCACGATATTTCAGTGGCCACGTATATAAGTGCCACGTATTTAAGTGCCACGTATTTAAGTGCCACGTATTTCAGTGCCACGTATTTCAGTGCCACGTATTTCAGTGCCACGTATTTCAGTGCCACTTATTTCAGTGCCACGTATTTCAGTGCCACGTATTTCAGTGCCACGTATTTCAGTGCCACGTATTTACGTGCCACGTATTTACGTGCCACGTATTTACGTGCCACGTATTTTTCAGTGCCTGAAATACGTGGCACTGAAATTCGTGGCACTGAAATTCGTGGCACTGAAATATCGTGGCACTGAAATATCGTGGCACTGAAGTATTTACGTGCCACGTATTTTTCAGTGCCTGAAATACGTGGCACTGAAATACGTGGCACTGAAATACGTGGCACTGAAATATCGTGGCACTGAAATACGTGGCACTGAAATACGTGGCACTGAAATACGTGGCACTTAAATACGTGGCTCTTAAATACGTGGCACTTATATACGTGGCACTTATGACTGTCAGAAAATGTTCAGTAAACGGTTAGGGGTGAGGTTAGGGGTAGGGTTTCAGGTAGAATTGGGGAGCTTCCACTGTTCAGGCACATCAGGGGCTCTCCAAACGCGACATGGCGTCCAATCTCAATTCCAGCCAATTCTGCGTTGAAAAAGTAAAACAGTGCTCCTTCCCTTCCGAGCTCTCCCGTGCGTCCAAAAAGGGGTTTACCCCAACATATGGGGTATCAGCGTACTAGGGACAAATTGAACAACAACTTCTGGGGTCCAAGTTCTCTTGTTATCCTTGGGAAAATAAAAATTTGGGGGGCTAAAAATCATTTTTGTGGGAAAAAAAATATGTTTTATTTTCACGGCTCTGCGTTGTAAACTGTAGTGAAACACTTGGGGGTTCAAAGTTCTCACAACACATCTAGATAAGTTCCTTGGGAGGTCTACTTTCCAATATGGGGTCACTTGTGGGGGGTTTGTACTGTTTGGGTACATCAGGGGCTCTGCAAATGCAACGTGACGCCTGCAGACCAATCCATTTAAGTCTGCATTCCAAATGGCGCTCCTTCCCTTCCGAGCTCTGTCATGCGCCCAAACAGTGGTTCCCCCCCACATAGGGGGTATCAGCGTACTCAGGACAAATTGGACAACAACTTTTAGGGTCCAATTTATCCTGATACCCTTGTGAAAATACAAAACTGGGGGCTAAATTTCATTTTTGTGAAAAAAAAAAAAATAATATTTTCACGGCTCTGCGTTATAAACTGTAGTGAAACACTTGGGGGTTCAAAGTTCTCACAACACATCTAGATAAGTTCCTTGGGGGGTCTAGTTTCCAATATGGGGTCACTTGTGGGGGGTTTGTACTGTTTGGGTACATCAGGGGCTCTGCAAATGCAACGTGATGCCTGCAGACCAATCCATTTAAGTCTGCATTCCAAATGGCGCTCCTTCCCTTCCGAGCTCTGTCATGCGCCCAAACAGTGGTTCCCCCCCACATAGGGGGTATCAGCGTACTCAGGACAAATTGGACAACAACTTTTAGGGTCCAATTTATCCTGATACCCTTGTGAAAATACAAAACTGGGGGCTAAATTTCATTTTTGTGAAAAAAAAAAAATATTATTTTCACGGCTCTGCGTTATAAACTGTAGTGAAACACTTGGGGGTTCAAAGTTCTCACAACACATCTAGATAAGTTCCTTGGGGGGTCTAGTTTCCAATGTGGGGTCACTTGTGGGGGGTTTGTACTGTTTGGGTACATCAGGGGCTCTGCAAATGCAACGTGACGCCTGCAGACCAATCCATTTAAGTCTGCATTCCAAATGGCGCTCCTTCACTTCCGAGCTCTGTCATGCGCCCAAACAGTGGTCCCCCCCCACAAATGGGGTATCAGCGTACTCCAGACAAATTGGACAACAACTTTTGGGGTCCAATTTATCCTGATACCCTTGTGAAAATACAAAACTTGGGGGCTAAAAAATCATTTTTGTGAAAAAAAAAAATATTTTTATTTTCACGGCTCTGCGTTATAAACTGTAGTGAAACACTTGGGGGTTCAAAGCTCTCAAAACACATCTAGATAAGTTCCTTAGGGGGTCTACTTTCCAAAATGGTGTCACTTGTGGGGGGGTTTAATGTTTAGGCACATCAGGGGCTCTCCAAACGCAACATGGCATCCCATCTTAATTCCAGTCAATTTTGCATTGAAAAGTAAAATAGCGCTTCTTCCCTTCTGAGCTCTGCTATGCACCCAAACAATGGTTTACACCCACATATTGGGTATCAGCGTACTCAGGACAAATTGTACAACAACTTTTGTGGTCTAATTTCTTCTCTTACCCTTGGGGAAATAAAAAAATGGGGGTGAAAAGATCATTTTTGTGAAAAAATATGATTTTTTATTTTTACGGCTCTGCATTATAAACTTCTGTGAAGCACTTGTTGGGTCAAAGTGCTCAACACACATCTAGATAAGTTCCTTAAGGGGTCTACTTTCCAAAATGGTGTCACTCGTGGGGGGTTTCAATGTTTAGGCACATTAGGGGCTCTCCAAACGCAACATGGCGTCCCATCTCAATTCCAGTCAATTTTGCATTGAAAAGTCAAATGGCGCTCCTTCCCTTCTGAGCTCTGCCCTGCGCCCAAACAATGGTTTACACCCACATATGGGGTATCAGTGTACTCAGGACAAATTGCACAACAATTTTTGGGGTCCAATTTCTTCTCTTACCCTTGGGAAAATAAAAAATTGGGGGTGAAAAGATCATTTTTGTGAAAAAATATGATTTTTTATTTTTACGGCTCTGCATTATAAACTTCTGTAAAGCACTTGTTGGGTCAAAGTGCTCACCACACATCTAGATAAGTTCCTTAGGGGGTCTACTTTCCAAAATGGTGTCACTTGTTAGGGGTTTCAATGTTTAGGCACATCAAGGGCTCTCTAAATGCAACATGGCGTCCCATCTCAATTCCAGTCAATTTTGCATTGAAAAGTCAAATGGCGCTCCTTCCCTTCCGAGCTCTGCCCTGCGCCCAAACAATGGTTTACACCCACATATGGGGTATCAGCGTACTCAGGACAAATTGCACAACAATTTTTGGGGTCCAATTTCTTCTTTCACCCTTGGGAAAATAAAAAATTGGGGGTGAAAAGATCATTTTTGTGAAAAAATATGATTTTTTATTTTTACGGCTTTGCATTATAAACTTCTGTAAAGCACTTGTTGGGTCAAAGTGCTCACCACACATCTAGATAAGTTCCTTAGGGGGTCTACTTTCCAAAATGGTGTCACTTGTTAGGGGTTTCAATGTTTAGGCACATCAGGGGCTCTCCAAATGCAACATGGCGTCCCATCTCAATTCCAGTCAATTTTGCATTGAAAAGTCAAATGGCGCTCCTTTGCTTCCAAGCTCTGCCATGCGCCCAAACTGTGGTTTACCCCCACATATGGGGTATCAGCGTACTCAGGACAAATTGTACAACAACTTTTGGGGTCTATTTTCTCCTGTTACCCTTGGTAAAATAAAACAAATTGGAGCTGAAATAAATTTTGTGTGAAAAAAAGTTAAATGTTCATTTTTATTTAAACATTCCAAAAATTCCTGTGAAACACCTGAAGGGTTAATAAACTTCTTGAAAGTGGTTTTGAGTACCTTGAGGGGTGCAGTTTTTAGAATGGTGTCACACTTGGGTATTTTCTATCATATAGACCCGTCAAAATGACTTCAAATGAGATGTGGTCCCTAAAAAAAAATGGTGTTGTAAAAATGAGAAATTGCTGGTCAACTTTTAACCCTTATAACTCCGTCACAAAAAAAAATTTTGGTTCCAAAATTGTGCTGATGTAAAGTAGACATGTGGAAAATGTTATTTATTAAGTATTTTGTGTGACATATGTCTGTGATTTAAGGGCATAAAAATTCAAAGTTGGAAAATTGCGAAATGTTCCAAATTTTCGCCAAATATTCGTTTTTTTCACAAATAAACGCAAGTTATATCGAACAAATTTTACCACTAACATGAAGTACAATATGTCACGAGAAAACAATGTCAGAATCGCCAAGATCCGTTGAAGCGTTCCAGAGTTATAACCTCATAAAGGGACAGTGGTCAGAATTGTAAAAATTGGCCTGGTCATTAACGTGCAAACCACCCTCGGGGCTTAAGGGGTTAACTCCGTTATCAACTCATGACACCGGAGTAGTAATTTCAGATCACTAGAGCTTCCAGCAGCAAGAGAAATATAAATGCATGCTGGACAAACAAACACAAAAAATGCCAAAGATCCAACTTAGCTGAATTGCAGACTTGGAGCAGGTAGCAAGCAACAGAGGTGCTCTGGTAACATTGATTGCCGGCACTAGAATGACTGAGAAGCCAGACTAAATAGGAAAATCCCAGTTTCCTGATGGGAACAGGTGCAAGACAAAAGTCAGCCAGTACCACCAGTAACCACCAGAGGGAGCCCAAAAACAGAATTCACAACAGTACCCCCCCCCTAAGGAGGGGGCACCGAACCCTCATGAGAACCACCAGGGCGATCTGGATGCGCCCTATGAAAGGCGCGAACCAAATCAGAGGCATGAACATCGGAGGCAGTCACCCAAGAATTATCCTCCTGACCGTATCCCTTCCATTTAACCAAATATTGAAGTCTCCGTCTGGAAACGCGAGAGTCCAAAATCTTCTCCACAACATACTCCAATTCACCCTCCACCAGCACAGGAGCAGGAGGCTCAACAGAAGGAACAACCGGTACCTCGTACCTCCACAACAACGACCGATGGAAGACATTATGAATGGTGAAAGATGCTGGTAGGTCCAAACGAAAAGATACAGGATTAAGAATCTCCAAAATCTTATAAGGACCTATGAACCGAGGTTTAAACTTAGGAGAAGAGACCTTCATAGGGACAAAACGAGAAGATAACCACACCAAGTCCCCAACGCGGAGATGATGACCCACACGACGATGACGATTAGCAAACTGCTGAGTCTTCTCCTGAGACAACTTCAAATTGTCCACCACATGACTCCAAATCCGGTGCAGTCTATCCACCACCGTGTCCACTCCAGGGCAATCCGAAGATTCCACCTGGCCAGATGAAAAACGAGGGTGAAACCCTGAATTGCAAAAGAAAGGAGAAACCAGAGTGGCAGAACTGGCCAGATTATTGAGGGCAATCTCTGCCAACGGCAAAAAGGCGACCCAATCATCCTGATCAGCAGACACAAAACACCTCAAATAAGTCTCCAAGGTCTGATTAGTTCGCTCCGTCTGGCCATTAGTCTGAGGATGGAATGTGTTATGACCCCAGTGGACAGGGTCTCAGAGGAACGTGTAAGTCTGCAAGATACAAAAATCCAGCTCATAGGGCTGTGGTAACTGGGTTGACCAAATAGCTACTCCTAACGCCAACACTAGAAGTAGCCGGGGATCATGCCTATGGTGATCGCTAGATGACTCGCGCCAGCCGGAGAATCTAACTACCCCTAGAAGAAGAAAACAAAGACCTCTCTTGCCTCCAGAGAAAGGGACCCCAAAGCAAGATACAAGCCCCCCACAAATAATAACGGTGAGGTAAGAGGAAATGACAAACACAGAAATGAACCAGGTTCAGCAAAGAGAGGCCAGCTTACTAATAGCAGAATATAGCAAGATAACTTATCTGGTCAACAAAAACCCTATAAAAATCCACGCTGGAGATTCAAGAACCCCCGAACCGTCTAACGGTCCGGGGGGAGAACACCAGCCCCCTAGAGCTTCCAGCAAAGGTCAGGATACAGATAGGAACAAGCTGGACAAAAATACCAAACAAAACAAAAGCAGAAAGCAAAGAAACAGACTTAGCTTGAAAAACAGGAACCAGGATCAGAGGACAAGAGCACAACAGATTAGCTCTGATTTCAACGATGCCAGGCATTGAACTGAAGGTCCAGGGAGCTTATATAGCAACGCCCCTGAACTAACGGCCCAGGTGAGGATATAGGAAAAGACAGACGCTCCAGAGTCAAATCACTAATGACCACTAGAGGGAGCAAAAAGCAAAATCACAACAGTACCCCCCCCTTAGTGAGGGGTCACCGAACCCTCACCACGACCACCAGGGCGATCAGGATGAGCGGCATGAAAGGCACGAACTAAATCGGCCGCATGAACATCAGAGGCGACCACCCAGGAATTATCTTCCTGACCATAGCCCTTCCACTTGACCAGGTACTGAAGCCTCCGCCTGGAGAGACGAGAATCCAAGATCTTCTCCACCACGTACTCCAACTCGCCCTCAACCAACACCGGAGCAGGAGGCTCAGCAGAAGGAACCACAGGCACAACGTACCGCCGCAACAAGGACCTATGAAACACGTTGTGGATAGCAAACGACACAGGTAGATCCAGGCGAAAGGATACAGGATTAAGAATTTCCAATATCTTGTAAGGACCAATAAAACGAGGTTTAAATTTGGGAGAGGAAACCTTCATAGGAACAAAGCGGGAAGAAAGCCACACCAAATCCCCAACACGTAGTCGGGGACCCACACCGCGGCGGCGGTTGGCAAAGCGCTGAGCCCTCTCCTGTGACAACTTCAAGTTGTCCACCACAAGATTCCAGATCCGCTGCAACCTATCCACCACAGAATCCACCCCAGGGCAGTCAGAAGGTTCCACATGACCCGAAGAAAAACGAGGGTGGAAACCAGAGTTGCAGAAAAACGGCGAAACCAAGGTGGCGGAACTAGCCCGATTATTAAGGGCAAACTCAGCTAACGGCAAGAAGGTCACCCAATCGTCCTGATCAGCAGAGACAAAACACCTCAAATAAGCCTCCAAAGTCTGATTAGTTCGCTCCGTCTGTCCATTAGTCTGAGGATGGAAAGCAGACGAAAACGACAAGTCAATGCCCATCCTACTACAAAAGGATTGCCAGAATCTGGAAACGAACTGGGATCCTCTGTCTGACACAATATTCTCAGGGATGCCGTGCAAACGAACCACGTTCTGGAAAAATACAGGAACCAGATCGGAAGAGGAAGGCAGTTTAGGCAAAGGAACCAAATGGACCATCTTGGAGAAGCGATCACATATCACCCAGATAACAGACATGCCCTGAGACACCGGAAGATCAGAAATGAAATCCATGGAGATATGTGTCCAAGGTCTCTTAGGGACAGGCAAGGGCAAGAGCAACCCGCTGGCACGAGAACAGCAAGGCTTAGCTCGAGCACAAGTCCCACAGGACTGTACAAATGACCGCACATCCCTAGACAAGGAAGGCCACCAAAAGGATCTGGCCACCAGATCTCTGGTGACAAAAATTCCTGGGTGACCTGCCAACACCGAGGAATGAACCTCGGAAATGACTCTGCTGGTCCACTTATCAGGCACAAACAGTCTGTCAGGTGGACAAGAATCAGGCCTATCAGCCTGAAATCTCTGCAACACACGTCGCAGATCAGGAGAAATAGCTGACAAGATAATACCATCCTTAAGAATACCAACAGGTTCAGCGACTCCAGGAGCATCAGGCACAAAGCTCCTGGAAAGAGCATCGGCCTTCACATTCTTTGAACCTGGTAAATACGAGACAACAAAGTCAAAACGGGAGAAAAACAATGACCAGCGGGCCTGTCTAGGATTCAGGCGTTTAGCAGACTCGAGATACATCAGATTTTTGTGATCAGTCAAGACCACCACACGATGCTTAGCACCCTCGAGCCAATGACGCCACTCCTCAAATGCCCATTTCATGGCCAACAACTCCCGATTGCCCACATCATAATTTCGCTCCGCAGGTGAAAACTTCCTAGAGAAAAAGGCGCAAGGTCTCATAACAGAGCAACCAGGGCCTCTCTGCGACAAAACGGCCCCTGCTCCAATCTCTGAAGCATCCACCTCAACTTGAAAGGGAAGCGAGACATCAGGCTGGCACAAAACAGGCGCCGAAGTAAACCGACGTTTCAACTCCTGGAAAGCCTCCACGGCAGCAGGAGCCCAATTAACCACATCGGAGCCCTTCTTGGTCATATCCGTCAAAGGTTTCACAATGCTAGAAAAGTTAGCGATAAAACGACGGTAGAAGTTAGCGAAACCCAAGAACTTCTGAAGACTCTTAACTGACGAGGGCTGAGTCCAATCAAGAATAGCTCGGACCTTGACTGGGTCCATCTCCACAGCAGAAGGGGAAAAAATGAACCCCAAAAAGGGAACCTTCTGTACACCAAAAAGACACTTTGAGCCCTTGACAAACAAAGAATTTTCACGCAAAATTTTAAAGACCATCCTGACCTGCTCCACATGCGAGTCCCAATTATCAGAAAAAAACAGAATATCATCCAGATAAACGATCAGAAATTTATCCAGATAGTTCCGGAAAATGTCATGCATAAAGGACTGAAAAACTGAAGGGGCATTAGAGAGCCCAAAAGGCATCACCAAGTACTCAAAATGACCTTCGGGCATATTGAATGCGGTTTTCCATTCATCCCCTTGCTTAATGCGCACAAGGTTGTACGCACCACGAAGGTCTATCTTGGTAAACCACTTGGCACCTTTAATCCGGGCAAACAAGTCAGACAACAGCGGCAAAGGATACTGAAATTAGACAGTGATCTTATTTAAAAGCCGATAGTCAATACAAGGCCTCAAAGATCCGTCCTTTTTAGCCACAAAAAAGAATCCCGCACCAAGAGGGGAAGAAGACGGACGGATGTGTCCTTTCTCCAGAGACTCCTTGATATATGAACGCATAGCGGTATGTTCAGGTATCGACAGATTAAACAGTCTTCCCTTAGGAAATTTACTGCCTGGAATCAAATCTATTGCACAGTCACATTCCCTATGAGGAGGCAATGCACTGGACCTGGACTCGCTAAAGACATCCTGATAATCAGACAAGTACTCCGGAACTTCCGAAGGCGTAGAAGAAGCAATAGACACAGGCAGGGAATCCTCATGAATACCACGACAGCCCCAACTAGACACTGACATAGCCTTCCAGTCAAGGACTGGATTATGGGTCTGTAACCATGGCAGCCCCAAAACAACCAAATCATGCATTTTATGTAGAACGAGAAAACGTATCACCTCGCGGTGTTCAGGAGTCATGCACATGGTAACCTGTGTCCAATACTGCGGCTTATTTTCTGCCAATGGCGTAGCATCAATACCCCTAAGAGGGATAGGATTTTCTAATGGTTCAAGAATAAAACCACAGCGCTTAGCAAATGAGAGATCCATAAGACTCAGGGCAGCACCTGAATCTACAAACACCATGACAGGATAAGATGACAGTGAGCAAATCAAAGTTACAGACAGAATAAACTTAGGATGCAAATTACCAACGGTGACAGGACTAACAACCTTAGATATACGTTTAGAGCATGCTGAGATAACATGTGTAGAATCACCACAGTAGTAGCACAAGCCATTCCGGCGTCTATGAATTTTCCTCTCATTTCTAGTCAGGATTCTATCACATTGCATCAAATCAGGTGTCCGTTCAGACAACACCATGAGGGAATTTGCGGTTTTTCTATCACATTGCATCACATCAGGTGTCTGTTCAGACAACAACATGAGGGAATTTGCTGTTTTGCGCTCCCGCAACCGCCGGTCAATTTGAATAGCCAGGGACATGGTATCATTCAGACCTGTGGGAATGGGAAAACCCACCATAACATTCTTAATGGCCTCAGAAAGGCCATTTCTAAAATTAGCGGCCAGTGCACACTCGTTCCAATGTGTCAGCACGGACCATTTCCGAAATTTTTGGCAATACACCTCAGCTTCGTCCTGGCCCTGAGACATAGCCAGCAAGGCTTTCTCTGCCTGAATCTCAAGATTGGGTTCCTCATAAAGTAAACCGAGCGCCAGAAAAAACGCATCAATATCAGCCAATGCCGGATCTCCTGGCGCCAACGAAAAAGCCCAATCCTGAGGGTCACCCCGTAAGAATGAAATAACAATTTTTACTTGTTGAGCAGAGTCTCCAGACGAACAAGGTTTCAGGGACAAAAATAATTTACAATTATTCCTGAAATTCCTAAACTTAAATCGGTCTCCTGAAAACAGTTCAGGAATCGGAATCTTGGGTTCAGACCTAGGATTTCTGGTAACATAATCTTGTATACCCTGCACACGAGCGGCAAGCTGGTCCACACTTGTAATCAAGGTCTGGACATTCATGTCTGCAGCAAGCTTAAGCCACTCTGAGGTAAAGGGGAAAAGAAAAAAAAAAATGAGAGAGGGAAAAAAAAAACTCAAAATTTTCTTTCTTATAATCCCACTTCTGCAATGCATTAAACATTTAATACTGGCCTGGCATACTGTTATGACCCCAGTGGACAGGGTCTCAGAGGAACGTGTAAGTCTGCAAGATACAAAAATCCAGCTCGTAGGGCTGTGGTAACTGGGTTGACCAAATAGCTACTCCTAACGCCAACACTAGAAGTAGCCGGGGATCATGCCTATGGTGATCGCTAGATAGAATCTAACTACCCCTAGGAGAAGAAAACAAAGACCTCTCTTGCCTCCAGAGAAAGGGACCCCAAAGCAAGATACAAGCCCCCCACAAATAATAATGGTGAGGTAAGAGGAAATGACAAACACAGAAATGAACCAGGTTCAGCAAAGAGAGGCCAGCTTACTAATAGCAGAATATAGCAAGATAACTTATCTGGTCAACAAAAACCCTATAAAAATCCACGCTGGAGATTCAAGAACCCCCGAACCGTCTAACGGTCCGGGGGGAGAACACCAGCCCCCTAGAGCTTCCAGCAAAGGTCAGGATACAGATAGGAACAAGCTGGACAAAAATACCAAACAAAACAAAAGCAAAAAGCAAAGAAGCAGACTTAGCTTGAAAAACAGGAACCAGGATCAGAGGACAAGAGCACAACAGATTAGCTCTGATTTCAACGATGCCAGGCATTGAACTGAAGGTCCAGGGAGCTTATATAGCAACGCCCCTGAACTAACGGCCCAGGTGAGGATATAGGAAAAGACAGACGCTCCAGAGTCAAATCACTAATGACCACTAGAGGGAGCAAAAAGCAAAATCACAACAGGAATGCAGACGAAAAAGACAAATCAATGCCCATCCTGGCACAGAACGCTCGCCAGAACCTAGACACAAATTGAGACCCCCTGTCAGAAACGATGTTTTCCGGGATACCATGTAAACGAACCACATTCTGAAAAAATAAAGGAACCAACTCAGATGAAGAAGGCAATTTGGGCAAGGGTACCAAATGAACCATCTTAGAAAAACGGTCACACACCACCCAAATGACGGACATTTGCTGAGAAACCGGGAGGTCCGAGATAAAGTCCATAGAGATGTGCGTCCACGGCCTCTTCGGAATAGGCAAGGACAACAACAATCCACTAGCCCGAGAACAGCAAGGCTTGGCCCGAGCACAAACATCACAAGACTGTACAAAGGCACGCACATCCCGAGACAGGGAAGGCCACCAGAAGGACCTGGCCACCAAATCTCTGGTACCAAAAATTCCAGGGTGACCTGCCAACACAGAAGAATGAACCTCCGAGATGACTCTACTGGTCCATTCATCTGGAACAAACAGTCTCCCAGGCGGACAACGATCAGACCTATCAGTCTGAAACTCCTGCAAAGCATGTCGCAAGTCTGGGGAGACAGCAGACAAAATCACCCCATCCTTAAGGATACCCGTAGGCTCAGAATCACCAGAGGAGTCAGGCTCAAAACTCCTAGAAAGGGCATCTGCCTTCACATTTTTTGAACCCGGCAAGTATGAAACCACAAAATTAAACCGGGAGAAAAACAACGACCAGCGCGCCTGTCTAGGATTCAGACGCCTGGCAGACTCAAGGTAAATCAGATTCTTGTGATCAGTCAAGACCACCACCTGATGTCTAGCACCCTCAAGCCAATGACGCCACTCCTCAAATGCCCACTTCATAGCCAAGAGCTCCCGATTACCGACATCATAATTTCGCTCGGCGGGCGAAAACTTTCGAGAGAAGAATGCACATGGTCTCATCACTGAGCAATCGGGACTTCTCTGCGACAAAACCGCCCCCGCTCCAATCTCGGAAGCATCAACCTCGACCTGAAAAGGGAGCGAAACATCAGGCTGGCGCAACACAGGGGCGGAAGAAAAGCGGCGCTTAAGCTCCCGAAAGGCCTCCACAGCCGCAGAGGACCAATTGGCAACATCAGCACCCTTCTTAGTCAAATCAGTCAGAGGTTTAGCAACACTTGAAAACCCAGTTATAAATCGACGATAGAAATTAGCAAAGCCCAAGAACTTCTGAAGACTCTTCAGGGAAGTAGGCTGCGTCCAATCACAAATAGCCCGAACCTTGACAGGATCCATCTCAACAGAAGAAGGGGAAAAAATATACCCCAAAAAGGAGATCTTCTGAACCCCAAAAATACACTTTGAACCCTTTACAAACAAAGAATTGGCCCGCAAAACCTGAAAAACCTTCCTAACCTGTTGAACATGCGACTCCCAGTCATCCGAAAAAATCAAAATATCATCCAAATACACAATCATAAATTTATCCAGGTATTTACGGAAAATATCGTGCATAAAGGACTGAAAGACTGAAGGAGCATTAGAAAGACCAAAAGGCATTACCAAATACTCAAAATGGCCCTCGGGCATATTAAATGCAGTTTTCCACTCATCTCCCTGCTTAATCCGCACCAAATTATACGCACCCCGAAGATCAATCTTAGAGAACAACTTTGCTCCTTTAATACGAGCAAATAAATCAGTCAATAGTGGCAAAGGATACTGGTATTTGACTGTAATCTTATTCAACAGGCGATAATCAATACAGGGCCTCAGGGAGCCATCTTTTTACCCACGAAAAAAAAACCTGCCCCTAAAGGGGATGAGGATGGACGGATATGTCCCTTTTCCAAGGACTCCTTAATATACTCCTGCATAGCAGCATGCTCAGGCACAGACAGATTAAACAAACGACCCTTGGGAAACTTGCTGCCCGGAATCAAGTCTATAGCACAATCACAATCCCTGTGAGGGGGGAGAGAACTAAGTTTGGGCTCCTCAAAAACATCACAATAGTCAGACAAAAATGCCGGAATTTCAGAGGGAGTAGATGAAGCAATGGAAACCAAAGGTACTTCCCCATGAGCCCCCTGACATCCCCAGCTTAACACAGACATTGTTTTCCAGTCAAGGACTGGATTATGAGTTTGCAACCATGGCAATCCAAGCACTAAGACATCATGCAAGTTATGCAACACAAGGAAGCGAATCACCTCCCGATGGTCAGGAGTCATACACATAGTCACTTGTGTCCAGTATTGTGGTTTATTCCTAGCCAATGGTGTGGAGTCGATACCCTTCAGAGGGATAGAAACTTCCAAAGGCTCTAGGCTAAACCCACAGCGTCTGGCAAAGGACAAATCCATAAGACTCAAGGAAGCGCCAGAATCCACATAGGCATCCACAGTAATAGATGATAATGAACAGATCAAAGTTACAGACAAAATAATCTTAGACTGTAAAGTGCCAATTGCAAAAGACTTATCAACCTTTTTTGTGCGTTTAGAGCATGCTGATATAACATGAGCAGAATCACCACAGTAGAAGCACAACCCATTTTTACGCCTATAATTCTGCCGTTCACTTCTGGACAGAATTCTATCACATTGCATAATCTCCGGTGTCTGCTCAGAATGGTGCACAGGTTTGCGCTCCCGTAAACGCCGATCAATCTGAATAGCCATAGTCATGGATTCATTCAGACCTGTGGGCGTAGGAAACCCCACCATGACATCTTTAACGGCGTCAGAGAGACCTTCTCTGAAATTCGCCGCCAGGGCGCACTCATTCCACTGAGTAAGCACAGGCCATTTTCGAAATTTTTGACAATATATTTCAGCTTCATCATGCCCTTGAGAGAGGGCTATCAAGGCCTTTTCAGCCTGAATCTCCAAATTAGGTTCCTCATAGAGCAACCCCAGTGCCAGAAAAAACGCATCCACATTGAGCAGCGCAGGATCCCCTGGTGCCAATGCAAATGCCCAATTCTGGGGGTCACCCCGCAACAAGGAAATCACAATTTTAACCTGCTGAGCAGAGTCTCCAGCGGAGCGAGATCTCAGAGAAAGATACAATTTACAATTGTGCTTAAAATTCAAAAAACGAGATCTATCTCCAGAAAAGAACTCAGGTATAGGAATCTTGGGTTCTGACATAGGAGCATGTATAACATAGTCTTGGATATTTTGAACCTTAGAAGCAAGAGCACTCAGGCCTGTAGCTAAACTCTTGATATCCATTTCTCAACAGCTGAGATCTGAGCCATTCAGGGGTTAAGAGGAGAGAAAAAAGCAGCAGATTGCAATTATGGCTAGACAGAACGTCTGAGTAAAAAAAAAAAAAAAAAGTGTCAGAAACTTCTTCTTTTCTCTCTTTCTTCAGCCAATACCTTTAATACATTTGCGGCCGGCAATACTGTCATGGTTCCCAATGGCAGGGACTCAGGCAAAAACGGACTAGCTCTAGGAATGATGGAATCTCAGATGACCGCGACGCTGAACCTAACACGCAACTAATAGTAGCCAGGGGGTGTGCCTACGATTATCCCTAGACACCTCGCACCAGCCGGAGATCTAGGTACCCCCTAGTAGAGGAATACACAGACCTGGCTTGCCTCCAGGGAAACCCCAAAAGTGATAGTAGCCCCCCACATATAATAACGGTTAGGTAAGAGGAAAACACGTACGCAGTATGAATATAGATTCAGCAAAGAGAGGCCCTCTGACTAGATAGCAGAAAATACAAAAGAGGACTTCGCGGTCACCTCAAAACCCTAAACAGCCATCCTGAAATTACTTTAACTCCGTTATCAACTCATGACACCGGAGTAGTAATTTCAGATCACTAGAGCTTCCAGCAGCAAGAGAAATATAAATGCATGCTGGACAAACAAACACAAAAAATGCCAAAGATCCAACTTAGCTGAATTGCAGACTTGGAGCAGGTAGCAAGCAACAGAGGTGCTCTGGTAACATTGATTACCGGCACTAGAATGACTGAGAAGCCAGACTAAATAGGAAAATCCCAGTTTCCTGATGGGAACAGGTGCAAGACAAAAGTCAGCCAGTACCACCAGTAACCACCAGAGGGAGCCCAAAAACAGAATTCACAACACATAAAGACATAAATACACCCACATTTGCACAGAAAAGCAGTGATATAAAAAATAGCAGACATGAGGGGAGATAGAGACTAGTTTTGTCCTTCTCAATTCGCTTCCTGACAGCAGAGGTTGGCACCATAAGTTGAAACGGTATGGCGTCCCTGCTCCTTGTCGACTGCCACTATGTAGCCCTACCACTAACTCTGACCGACTAGGCATCCTCAATAGGTGAACAGATAATATGTAATGAACAGATGTAAATATATACAATATAGATACTAGTGGGCTGAGGGGTAGATAATATATATATATATATATATATATATATATATATATATATATATATATATGTAAAAAAAAAGGAAAAAAGGAATTCAGCACTCCATAGAATTCAAAGTGAAAAAAAGTGGACTTTATTCAAACCCACATAGCATGGTGATGTTTCGGCCCATAGCGACCAATTGTTCAAGTTCTCCCACTTAAAAAGATGAGAAAGGCCTGTAATTGACATCATAGGTAGACCACAGCTATGAGAGTCAAAATGAGAAAACAAATCCAGAAAATCACCTTGTCTGATTTGGCAAGATTTATTTAGCAAATTATGGTGGAAAATAAGTACCGTATATACTCGAGTATAAGCCGACCCGAGTATAAGCTGACCCCCCTAATTTTGCAACAAAAAACTGGGAAAACTTATTGACTCGAGTATAAGCCTAGGGTGGAAAATGCAGCAGCTACCAGAGAATTTCAAAAATAAAAATAGATGCTCCATACCGTTCATTATGGCCCCATAGCTGTGCCATATAGTGCTCTGCACCGTTCATAATTGCCCCATAGCTGTGCCATATAGTGCTCTGCACCATTATTGCCCCATAGCTGTGCCATACAGTGCTCTGCACTGTCCATTATTGCCCCATAGCTGTGCCATATAGTGCTCTGCACCATTATTGCCCCATAGCTGTGCCATATAGTGCTCTGCACCGTTTATTATTGCCCCATAGCTGTGCCATATAGTGCTCTGCACCGTCCATTATTGCCCCATAGCTGTGCCATATAGTGCTCTGCACCATTATTGCCCCATAGCTGTGCCATACAGTGCTCTGCACCGTCCATTATTGCCCCATAGCTGTGCCATATAGTGCTCTGCACCGTTTATTATTGCCCCATAGCTGTGCCATATAGTGCTCTGCACCGTCCATTATTGCCCCATAGCTGTGCTGCTGCTGCAATAAAAATAATAAAACACATACTCACCTCTCTTGCTTGCAGCTCCCCACGTCCCGTCCCGGCGTCTCTCCGCACTGACTGATCAGGCAGAGGGCGGCGCGCACACTATATGTGTCATCGCGCCCTCTGACCTGCACAGTCAGTGCGGAGAGAGAGACGCCGGGAAGATGGCGCGGCGCCTGGCGTGTTGAACGAGGACAGGTGAATATGTAATACTTACCTGCTCCCGGCGTCCCGCTCCTTCCCCCGGACAGCTGGTCTTCGGTGCCGCAGCCTCTTCCTCTATCAGCGGTCACGTGGGACCGCTGATTAGAGAAATGAATTATGCGGCTCCGCCCCTATGGGAGGTGGAGCCGCCTATTCATTTCTCTAATGAGCGGTCCCTCGTGTCCGCTGAACAGGGGAAGAGGCTGCTGCACCCGGAGACCGTGGGACGGGCAGGGGGAGCGTCAGGAGCGCCGGGACTAGGTAAGTATGCCTCGGGCGCCCTCTCCCCCTCACCCGCCGACCGCGACTCGAGTATAAGCCGAGGGGGCACTTTCAGCCCAAAAATTTGGGCTGAAAATCTCGGCTTATACTCGAGTATATACGGTATTTGGTTTATTAACAAAAGTTAATCTCAAATTTTGTTATACATCCTTTGTTGGCAATGACAGAGGTCAAACGTTTTCTGTAAGCGTACTGTCACACAGTGCAATTACGATCGCTACGACGGTACGATTCGTGACGTTCTAGCGATATCGTTACGATATCGCAGTGTCTGACACGCAGCAGCGATCAGGGACCCTGCTGAGAATCGTACGTCGTAGCAGATCGTTTGAAACTTTCTTTCGTCGCTGGATCTCCCGCTGTCATCTCTGGATCGTTGTGTGTGACAGCGATCCAGCGATGCGTTCGCTTGTAACCAGGGTAAACATCGGGTTACTAAGCGCAGGGCCGCGCTTAGTAACCCAATGTTTACCGTGGTTACCAGCGTAAAAGTAAAAAAAAACAAACCGTACATACTCACCATGTGATGTCCGTCAGGTCCCTTGCAGTCTGCTTCCTGCTCTGACTGTGAGCGCCGGCCGGAAAGTGAGAGCAGATCACAGCGGTGATCACCGCTGCGCTCTGCTCTCACTGTACGGCTGCACTCAGTCAGAGCAGGAAGCAGACTGCAAGGGACCTGACGGACATCACATGGTGAGTATGTATGTTTTTTTTTTTTTACTTTTACGCTGGTAACCACGGTAAACATCGGGTTACTAAGCGTGGCCCTGCGCTTAGTAACCCGATGTTTACCCTGGTTACCAGCGAACCTCGGCATCGCTCCAGCGCCGTGATTGCAAAGTGTGACAGCAGTCTACGACGCTGGAGCGATACTCATACGACGCTGCGACGTCACGGATCGTGCCGTCGTAGCGACGAAAATTGCACGGTGTGACAGTACCCTAAGTCTTCACAATGTTTGCACACACTGCTGGTGGTATATTGGCCCATTCCTCCATGCAGATCTCCTCTAGCCTTCCTCTAGTGTTAGGGTCATGACCGACCCGTTTTAGGTTTTAAATGCATACAAATTCTACATACATTTGTTTATTGCATCAAGACTTTTTTGACTTTTTCAGGAACTTATTTTTAAACAAAATACAATAAAATAAAACTATTTTACTAAATTGTAAAATGCTCTTATTAAAATTATAACATTTGTGTTGTTGGGGTCAATTTCGACCCAGGTCTAATATAAGAGTAAAAAAACAATAATAAGTCCCAAAACTGAACTCATAAACACAATATAAACCAACAGCCCACAGCCAGCTCTACCTCCAACAACTTGAGTTAGGGACATGTCCAGGCATGTATGGCCAAATCAGCTTAGAGTTGGTACTTTGCAGAGTATACATCTCCAGTTTACACATGCAACAATGAGGAGAAGATTTGATGTAAGCCAAATTCTGGATTATATCTTAGATGATAATGAATCAGAGGACACACAGCAGCAAACTGATACAGATGAACAGGTTTCTGAGGAGGACGATGATGTGGAGTATCAACTGGAAGACACAAACAGTTCTGATCAGTCTGATGAGGAGGTCACTGGTGCTGAAGCTGCTCCCGCTAAAAGATTCAAATCCAAAAGTGACAAGATCAGTTGGAGCTCAGTACCTCCAGATGTACATGGCAGGGCAGATGCTGCAAATGTCATAAAAATGACCCCTGGGATCACAAGGTTTGCTGTAACAAGAGTAAGTGACATCAAGACATGTTTTGATCTGCCATTGTCAATAAAAAAAATTCATTATTGCTATGACAAACCTTGAAGGAAAAAAAGTCCACGGCGACATGTGGAATGACCTTCATGATGATGTCCTGGATGCCTACATTGGTGTTCTTCTCCTTGCTGGAGTGTACAAATCCTGCAATGAGGCCACTGATCGTCTCTGGGACCCATCGACAGGCAGGAATATTTTCCGGGCAACAATGTCACTTCAAAAGTTTTATGATATCAAGAGTCCTCAGATTTGACAACAGAGACACCAGAACAAAATCTGACAAACTTGCTCCCATCAGGGATGTTTGGGAGAAATGGGTGCAGCTCCTTCCACTGATGTTCAACCCAGGGCCAGAGGTGACAGTAGACGAACATTTTCTCCCTTTCCGCGGAAAATGCCCCTTCAGGCAATACATGCCAAGTAAGCCAGGCAAACACGGCATAAAAATCTGGGCAGCCTGCGATGCAAAAACTAGCTATGCATGGAATCTACAGATTTACACAGGCAAGTCTGCAAGCAGCATCCCTGAAAAAAACCAAGGAAAACGTGTAGTCCTCGATATGACTACTGGACTGCAGGGTCACAACATTACTTGTGACAATTTTTTTACCAGCTATGACCTTGGACAAGAACTTCTCAGGAGGAAAATCACCATGGTGGGCACAGTGAAAAAAAACAAACCTGAGCTGCCCACTGAATTGTTGCAGATGAAGGACAGGGCTTCACTTTCCTCAAAATTTGTTTTTACAGACACCACCACTGCTGTTTCATACTGCCCCAAAAAATGACGGAATGTTGTACTGATGTCCACACTTCACAAAGATGCAGCTGTGTCATCAGGAAGTGACAAAAAGCCCAGAATCATCCTGGACTATAACAAAATCAAAGGAGGAGTGGACAACCTGGACAAGCTGACTGCCACCTACACTTGCCAGCGAATGACTAGGAGATGGCCAATGGTTGTATTTTACAACATCCTTGATGCGTCAGCATGCAATTCATTTGTGTTGTGGACCCACATTCACCAAGGATGGAATTCAAAAAAAAAAAACAAGCAGAGGATGTTTCTTGAGGAACTAGGAAGATCCCTTGCCAAGGCCCACATTGACCAAAGGGAACGAGTGCCCCGAGACCCAGCCGCTGCAGCCTTGGTCCGACAACTCCAGAGCTCAACAAGTGCTTCTTCCACACCCACAGCAACACAAAGAGCATCATCACCAGCATCCTCCTCAACCAGGCCTGCCTCAACATCAACCATAACAGCCACAACCCTAGTGAGACCACCTGATTCTAAAAGAAAGAGATGTCAGGTCTGCCCTAGCAATAAGGACAGAAAGACAAACACATCGTGCTTCGCCTGCAAAAAATACCTCTGCAAAGAACACACAAAAAGTGTCACTTTTTGCCACACATGCATCTAAATACTAATGCATCTAAAAACTAGTACTTGATTTCTGTTGATTTGATTTGCTTGATTGATTGTTGTTTGTTTGTTTGACCTAGAAAAGCTACTTTTTATTATTATTGCTATTAATGTTAATATAATTTTCATCTTTTATTTGTATTAAAGTTCTATAAAAAAAAAAATCTGTTTTTTGCCTTTTTCATACAGTAGTTAGATATGGGTCAAAATTGACCCGTAACACCATAGATGTTACTAGAGTTAATAATATAAAATACATATATGTATATTTTTTTTTACATTTAAGAAATGTGTTCTAAAACCCTTCAGTAATAGTCAGGTAATATAACAAACTTTTTTAAGTTTATATTATTCTCTTGAGGTTCATTTGACAATATTTTTATATTGAAAATGAAGGATATGCTCTCAAATGAAAGGCCCAGGGGGCCACAACAAAAATATTAAGATCAATCCTTCCATGGATGAGAAACCCTAACAAGGTAACTAAGAGGTAAAACAAATTGGATCATATATAACTGTTTTTAGGGAATCCTAGGGGTGATTTAAGACACGGGTCAAAACCGACCCTTTAACATAAGAAAGAGTAACAGAAAGCTAACACTAGAGGAAGGCCAGAGAAGTGATGTTTTGGGCATGTCGCTGGGCAACATGGACTTTCAACTTCCTCCAAAGGTTTTCTATGGGGTTGAGATCTGGAGACTGGCTAGGTCACTCCAGGACCTTCATAAGTTTCTTACGAAGCCACTCCTTCATTGACCTGGTGGTGTGCTTGGGATCATTATCATGCTGAAAAACTTATCCACATTTCACTTTAATGCCCTTGCTGATGGAAAGAGTTTTTGCACTCAAAATCTCACGATACATGGTCCCATTCATTCTTTCGTGTACACGGATCAGTCGTCCTAGTCCCTTTGCAGAGAAGCAGCCCCAAAGCATGATGTTGCAACCCCATGCTTCACAGTAGGCATGTATTCTTTGGATGAAACTCAGCATTCTGTCTCCTCCAAACACGACGAGTTTTGTTTCTACCAAACAATTCTATTTTGGTTTCATCAGACCATATGACACTCTCCCAATACTCTTCTGGATAATCCAAATGCTCTCTAGCAAACTTCAAACGGGCCTAGACATGTACTTGCTTAAGCAGGGGGAGATGTCTGGCACTGCAACATCTGAGTCCCTGGCGGCGTAGTGTGTTACTGATGGTAGCCTTTGGTCCCAGCTCTGTGCAGGTCATTCACTATGTTCCCCCATGTGGTTCTGGGATTTTTGCTCACCGTTCTTGTGATAATGTTGACCCCACTGGGTGAGACCTTGCGTGGAGCCCCAGATCAAGGGAGATTATCAGTGGTCTCGTATGTCTTCCATTTTCTTATTATTGCTCCCACAGTTGATTTCATCACACCAAGCTGCTTGCCTATTGCAGATTCAGTCTTCCCAGCCTGGTGCAGGACTACAAATTTGTTTCTGGTGTCCTTCAACAGCTCTTTGGTCTTCACCATAGTGGAGTTTGGAGTGTGACTGTTTGAAGTTGTGGACAAGTGTCTTTTATACTGATAACAAGTTCAAACAGGTGCCATTACTACAGGTTACAGATCTGTGATAGCCAGAAATCTTGCATGTTTTTAGGTGACCAAATACTTATTTTCCACCATAATTTGCTAAATAAATCTTGCCAAATCAGACAAGGTGATTTTCTGGATTTGTTTTCTCCTTTTGACTCCTTTTGACTCTCATAGCTGTGGTATGATGTCAATTACAGGCCTCTCTCATCTTTTTAAGTGGGAGAACTTGCACAATTGGTCGCTGACTAAATAATTTTTTCCCACTGCAGCTCCCTGTATACAGTATGAGCCTGCACATAGCCTCCTATATTCAGTATGAGCCCCTACATAGCCTCCTATGTACAGTATAAGCAACACATTACCTCATATAAACATTATGAGCCTGCACATAGCCTCCTATATACAGTATGAGCCTGCACATAGCCTCCTATATACAGTGTAGGCCCCATATAGCCTCCCATATACAATATGAATCCCCATACAGCTTCCTAAATACAGTATGAGCCCGCACATAGCCCCAATATACAGCATGAACCCCCATATAGCCTCCTATATACATTATGAGTCCGCACATCACCTCCTATATACAGTATGAGCCTGTACAAACCTTCCTTTATACAGTATTAGCTCCCACATAGCCTCCTATATACATTATGAGTCTGCACATAGCCTCCTAAATACAGTTTAGCCCCATATAGCCCCCTATATACAGTATGAGCCTACACATAGGCTTCTGTATACAGTACAGTATGAGCCCCCATATAGCCTCCTATGTATAGTACGAGTTCTCATGTCTCATACACATATTAATTAAAAAGAAAATGCATACAGACATACTCATCTGGCTCCCATTCCCCAGGGACTCTGTTCCGGTTCCTGAGGCTGCACTTCTGCTGGCCAGTGCGCACATGCTAGCTCAATGACATATGATGAAAGTACTGGCTAACTCTGTTTGGCGCTAGTTATGCAAAGTTACAAATTGTAATTTTATTGCTATACTTTAATCAATGTGCTATCACATGGATTTACAATATACAGTTGTGCTCAAAAGCTTACATATCCCTGCAGAGTTGTTGCTTTCTTGGCCTTTTTTCAGAGAATATGAATGATAACACCAAAACGTTTTCTCCACTCATGGTTATTGGTTGGGTGAAGCCATTTATTGTCAATCTACAGTGTTTTCTATTTTTAAATCATAATGACAGCCCAAAATATCCAAATGACCCTGATTAAAAGTGTACATACCCTTGTGATTTTGGTCCGATAACATGCACAGAAGTTGACACAAATGGGTTTGAATGGCTACTAAAGGTAACATACTCACTTGTGACCTGTTTGCTTGTAATCAGTGTGTGTGCATAAAAGCTGAGTGAGTTTCTGGGATCCAGACAGACTCTTGCATCTGTCATACATCCACTGACGTTTCTGGATTGTGAGTCATAGGGAAAGCAAAATAATTGTCTAAGGATCTACAGGAAAAGGTAGTTGAACTGTATGAAACAGGAAAGGGACATAAAAAGATATCCAAGGAATTGATAATGCCAGTAAGCAGCATTCAAACTGTGATTAACAAATGGAAAATCAGGGACTCTGTAAAAACAAAATCATGGTCAGGTAGACCCACAAAAATTTTGTCTGCAACTGCCAGGAAAATTGTTCAGCATGCAAAGAAAAACCCACAAATAACATCAGCTGAAATACTGGACACTCTGAAAACTAGCTGTGTGGCTATTTCAAGATGCACAATTAGGAGGCACTTGAAGAAAAATGGGCTGCATGGTCGAGTCGCCAGAAGAAAGCCATTACTACATACAATCCACAAAATATCTCGGCTACAATACGCAAATCAGCACAGAGACGAGCCTCAAAACTTCTGGAACAAGGTAATTTGGAGTGATGAGACTAAAATTGAACTTTTGGACACAACCTTAAACATTACATTTGGAGAGAGGTCAACAAAGCCTATGATGAAAGGAACACCATTCCTACTGTAAAGCATGGAGGTGGTTCTCTGATGTTTTGAGGATGTGTGAGCTACAAAGGCGCAGGAAACTTGGTTAACCCCTTCACGACCTTGCCCTTTTCTGTTTTTGCGTTCTCGTTTTTCGCTCCCCTTCTTCCCAGAGCCATAACTTTTTTATTTTTCCGTCAATATGGCCATGTGAGGGCATGTTTTTTGCGGGACAAGTTACACTTTTGAACAACTTTATTGGTTTTAGCATGTCGTGCACTAGAAAACTGGAAAAAAATTCCAAGTGCGGTGAAATTGCAAAACAAGGGCAATCCCACACTTGTTTTTTTGTTTGGCTTTTTTGCTAGGTTCACTAAATGCTAAAACTGACCGGTCATTATGATTCTTCAGGTCATTACAAGTTCATAGACACAAAACATGTCTAGGTTACGTTTTATCTAAGTGGTAAAAAAAATTCCAAACTGCTAAAAAAAAAAAAAATTGCACAATTTTCCAATACCCGTAGCGTCCCCATTTTTCATGATCTGGGGTCAGGTGAGTGCCGAGCTGACGTTTTTAATGATACCATTTTGGTGCAGATATGTTCTTTTGATCTCCCATTATTACATTTTAATGCAATGTCGCGGTGACCAAAAAAACGTAATTCTGGCGTTTCAAATTTTTTTCTTGCTGTGCTGTTTAGCGATCAGGTTAATCCTTTTTTTATTGATAGAGTGGGTAATTCTGAACTCGGCGATACCAAATATGTGTAGGTTTGATTTTTTTTTTATTGTTTTATTTTGAATTGGGCGAAAGGGGAGTGATTTAAACTTTTATATTATTTTTATTTTTTTCATATTTTTTTAACTTTTTTTTTACTTTTGCCATGCTTCAATAGCCTCCATGGGAGGCTAGAAGCTGGTATAGCCTGATCGGCTCTGCTACATAGCAGCGATCATCAGATCGCTCCTATGTAGCTGAATTATAGGCTTGCTATGAGCGCTGACCACAGGGTGGCACTCACAGCAAGCCAGCATCAGCAACCATAGAGGTCTCAAGGAGACCTCTGTTTGCAATGCCGATGCATCTCTGACCCCCGATCATGTGACAGGGGTCGGTGATGCGCTCATTTCCGGCCCAATGGCCGGAAGCACCGGTTAAATGCCGCTGTCAGCATTTGACAGTGGCATTTAACTTGTTAATAGCAGCGAGTGAATCGCGTTTTCACCTGCCGCTATTGCGGGCACATGTCAGCTGTTCAAAACAGCTGACATGTCCTGGCTTTGAGTTTGGCTCAGCACCGAAGCCCACATCAAAGCAGGGGATCTGAGCTCCGCAGTAATAGTACGGCGGAGGTTGGTAAGGGGTTAAGGTTGAAGGAAAGATGAATGCAGCAAATTATTAGCAAATACTGGAGGGAAACTTGAAATCATCAGGCCTGTAGCTGCACATGGGACGTACTTGGATGTTCCAACATGACAACGATCCAAAACACAAGGACAATCGATCTGTCATTGGCTACAGCAGATCAAAGTGAAGGTTCTGAAGTGGCCATCTCAGTCTCTTGACCTCAATATCATTGAGCCACTCTGTAATAATTATAGGGGATAACTCAGGAGACTCTTTGCGTGGAACAAGACAACTACAGGACACAGTTTTATAAGTGGTAAATTCTATATTATCACACGATGATTCAAACAGGTGCAGAGAGAAACTCAAGTCCACAACACTTGGTGCAAATAATAAACGCAGCTTAGCAGTCAATAGGAAACTTCAAAGGAAAATGCAATCAAGCAGAAAGTCTATGAAGCACAGTTATTCTTGAGGATACTTGACACGAATAAATCCTTGTCTTAGTCCAGGCACAGATAGATATGCTTATTAGGCAGTTCAAATCATATCTTAGCTCAACCAAGGAGGCCTGGTTAATAGTCTCAGGTTATTGCAAAGCAGAAACAGCTTACATGTCCAGCAAATGCAGATGGAAGTAAACACGAACAGCAGATGAAGGAGGATTACTGGAAACTTGTGTATGCAGCAGGAACTCAGAGCTGAGTAGCAGATCACCACACAGGTTCACAGGAGCAGGTGTATAGCCAGGGAGTAATCAGAGGTCAGGAGCTGGATGCAAGGCAGAATACTCTAGCACAGACTGACGGCTGGGGTGGAGTTTTATAGCAGGAAGACACAGTGCACATGAGACCAAAGACGCCATCTTGGAAAAGGGCAGTAATGCACAAAAGGTAAAAAATGTTCAGAGTCCTGACATTACTCCCTCCTTAGAAGTGGCCTCAGGATGATCCTGGACCTGGTTTCTCAGGGAATCTCTGATGAAAACGAGAAATCTTCTGTTGGGCGTTGATGTTTTTTTCCACAGGTTCCCAAGAGTCTTTCTCAGGGGGATATCCCTGCCATCTTATCAGATATTGGAGCCGATTCCTGCGAATACTGGAATCAATAATTTCCTCCACCACGAATTGTTCTTGCCCATCAATCTCCACAGGCTGCGGAGGTGGCACAACACGTCCCTGGAAGGTATTAGGAGATACAGGCTTTAGTAAAGATACATGAAAATCTTCATTGTCCTAGGCAGCTTCAGCCGGCAGGCCACGGAGCTCACAATACCATTGATCTTGAAAGGGCCAATGAATTTCTGTCCAAGTTTTTGTGAAGGAACGTTTAACTTCAGATTCTTAGTTGCTAACCACATGGAATCTCCTACCTTGAACATGGGTGCAGGTTTACGGAATCTATCAGCCGATCTCTTATAACGTTCTTGAGCTGTGGTCAGGGATTCCTTCAAAACCTCCAGATTCTGTCTCATCGCAGTCAGCCTTTCCTCCACTGCTGCAACCGGAGAATTAATTGGAGACCTAGGTAAAATACACGGATGATAACCCAGATTGGCAAAGAAAGGTGTAAATTTAGTGGAGGCGCTCTGAGAATTATTATATGAAAATTCGGCTAAAGGCAGCAACTCCAACCAATCATCCTGGAGATGGCTGACATAACATTTTAGATATTGTTCCAGCGTCTGGTTGGTACGCTTTGTCTGACCATTTGTCTGGGGATGGTAAGCAGAAGAGAGACAGACATTAATATTGAGTGCAGAGCAAAACCCCTTCCAGAATCTTGAAGTGAACTGTACTCCACAGTCAGAGATGATCTCATCCGGAACCCCGTGCAACCGAAAGACATTCTGTATAACCAAGTTCACTGTATCTTTAGCTGAGGGGAGGCTGGTGCACGGAGCAAAATGAGCAGCTTTAGTCAGGCGATCAACTACCACCATGATTGTATTCATGCCCCCCGATGTAGGCAGCTCCACAATAAAGTCCATTGATATAGACCCCCAAGGGCAGGACGGTACAGGTAATGGTTGTAGAAGGCCCGTAGGTGCCACATGAGGAGTCTTGTAATGGGCACATACCTCGCAAGAGAGAACATAGTCCTTGGTATCCTTCAGGCAAGTTGGCCACCAGAAGAATCGGCTCAGGAACTCTTGTGTCTTCTGTACCCCCCTGTGACCAGCCAACTTGGAGTCATGTACCAACTTGAGGATCTGCAGACGGATGACCTCCGGGACGTAGATATGTCGATCTCTGAACCACATGCCACCCTTAAAGACAAGATTAATATCCACAGGTGGGTTGGCCAGAAATACATCACCTTCATAGGCCTCCCTGCACTCCTTCCACAAGTCCTGATCGTGGATAACTCCGGTGAAATTGGCATCAGATAGAATGGTCTTGGATGGGGCTCCAGGTACGGAATCCGCAGCATGGATTCAGGATAAAACATCAGCCTTCCCATTATGAGAATCTGGACGGTACAAGATTACAAAGTTAAATTGATTTAAAAATAAGTTCCAACGAGCCTGACGAGGAGAAAGACATCTAGCGGATCTAAGGAACTCTAGATTGCGAAGGTCAGTTAGCACTATGATCTGTTGTGCAGCTCCTTGCAGATGATGCCTCCATTCTTTGAAAGCCGCAATAATAGCCAGCAATTCCTTTTCTCCCACATCGTAATTCTTCTCTGCTGAGGTTAGTCTATGGGAAAAGAAAGCACAAGGATGTAGCAGACACTTCTCTCCAGTTCTTTGGGAGAGAATAGCCTGCAAAGCATTATCAGAAGTGTCCACCTCCACAATGAAAGGAAGTGTTGGATCTGTGTGTATCAACAGCGGTGCTGATGTGAAACAGATCTTAAGCCGATCAAAAGCTTCTTAAGCCTGTGATGACCACTTAAAGGGCTTTTACTTCTTTGTCAAGGAAGTAATGGGACGGACAATATCAGAAAAATTTCGAATGAAGCGTCTGTAGAAACTTGCAAAACCAATAAAACGTTGGACCTCCTTAACGTTCTTGGGTACCGGCCAGTCAAGGATAGCCTGAATCTTACCAGATTCCATGTTCAGCCCATCGGGAGAGATGATATAACCTAAGAACTGTATCTCAGAACGATGGAACTCGCATTTCTCTGGCTTAATATAGAGATGGTTCTCTTTCAGACATCTTAAAACAGTTTTGACATGTTCTTCATGTTCCTGTAGAGAGTCAGAAAAGATTAGTATATCGTTCAAATAGATCACTACAAACTGATCCAACAAATCTCTGAAAATGTCATTAGCAAGGTGTTGAAATGTTGCAGGGGTGTTACAAAGCCCAAAGGGCATCACAAGAGATTCAAAGTGTCCATACCAGCATCTGAATGCTGTCTTCCACTCATCCCCTGGACGAATACGCACCAAATTATAAGCCCCATGAAGATTCAGTTTAGTGAACACCTTAGCATGATGGACTCTTTCCAGTAATTCGGGAATCAGAGGCAAAGGGTAACGGTTTTGTACGGTTACCTTATTGAGTTCTCGATAGTCAACACAGGGTCTCAGGGTCCCATCCTTCTTCTTTACAAAAAAGACAGGTGCCCCTGCTGGTGAGGAAGAAGGACGTATGAAGCTCTTGGCCAGATTTTCATCAATATACTCTTTTAAGGCTTGAATCTCACGTGGCGCCAAAGGGTATACGTTACCAAAAGGAATTGCTGCCCCGGGAAGCAGCTCAATGGGACAGTCATAATGCCTGTGTGGAGGAAGCTGATCTGCATTCTTCTTGTCACAGATGTCAGAGAACTCTTTATAAGCTGGAGGTAAAGAAAATACCTGTACATGTGGTTCCGTAGCTGTGGACTCAGGGACAGCTTCTGTTAACGCTGAGTTGCTCCTTGTTGGGACGATAATCTCCTTGGTCTCCCAGTTGATAATTGGGTTCTGAGAACGCAACCAAGGAATGCCTAAAATCACAGGAAAATGAGGAGAAGAAATTAGCAAGAAAAAAAGTTGCTCCTGATGATTAGGCTCCAACAAAATTTCAAGGGGTACGGTCTCCTGATTCACAGGCCCAGAGATTAAAGGTGACCCATTCACTGTTTCCATGGTAATTGGAGAGACTCTTTGCTGAAATGTAATACTATGTTCCTTGGCAAATGAGATATCCATGAAATTGCCACCTGCACCAGAGTCAATCATAGCTGAACTGGAAATCCTCTGTACTGAACACAGGATCTTAATAGGGAGAGAATAGTGAGAGTTCTTTTCCTTAAGCTCCTTGGGGGGTGAAGTCATAGAAAGTGAATGGAATACAACGTTTAAAGGCAAGCTACATTCAGAGATGTCAGATTCATCATCACAGTTGTCATACTCCCCTATTGCTGCTAGCACCTTGTTAGGCCGTCTAGGACACTTAGGACAATTGATCAAGAAGTGGTCAGACTGGCCGCAGTAGAAACATAGACTTTCACGCAGGCGATGCTCCCGGTGCTCATTGATCTTGCGCCTCTGAACTGAATCAATTTGCATGGGCACCTCCTCCACCTCCCGAGAGGTTTTACCTGCAGGCTCTTTGGAAGGAAGGGAAAAGTTAGAAACACGGTTATATGCAGCAAATTTCTCCTGCCTACCCTCAGTAAGGCGAATATCTATGCGCACACAATGCTGTATAAATGTCTCTAGCTCTTGTGGTGACTCAGAGCGGGCTAGTTCATCTTTTACAATACTAGACAGACCCCTTTTAAAAATAGGCAATTATGCATAACTGTCCCAATTGGTATCTACCGCCAATCTCCTGAATTCAGTGGCATACTCAATAAAAGAACGTTTAGCCTGGCGTAAAGACAACAAAGCAGATTCAGCGGTTGCACGGCGTATAGGGTCATCAAACATTAATGCCATAGCGGCCAAGAAATCATCCAAGTCATTTAACCGTGGGTCACGAGACTAAATCATCGGATTCGCCCAGGCGAGCACTCGTGAGGTCAGTAGCATTATTACACACAATACTTTGGATCTATCAGTAGGAAAACGGTCAGCATGCACATCAAAATATAGCATACATTGATTCACAAAGACACGAAATTTGTCGCGATCACCATTAAATCTGAATGGGGGCAACTTAGGTGGGCCAGCTGGTGGCGGTTGCCCAGAGGGTAAAGTCACTTGTGCAGCTATTTGCGCGCTTATGTCCTGAAAAGCCCGTCCATACTGGGACTCTATGCCAGCAAGTTTGTTTTCCTGGGCTGCCATGCGGTTGCTCAAGTCCTGCAAAGTTTGTCCATCTTTTTTGATTGTGTTCAAAGCTTCCAAACTTCTTTTGCAGACCTTCCACATCTTTCTGCAGTGATCTAATTATGGAAAACACCTGCTCTAATTTGCTTTCTGCAGTCATTGTTCCAGCAGTCTACTTTTTTTTTTTAGGCTAGAGTATCCTGTAATAATTATAGGGGATAACTCAGGAGACTCTTTGTGTGGAACAAGACAACTACAGGACACAGTTTTATAAGTGGTAAAGTCTATATTATCACACGGTGATTCAAACAGGTGCAGAGAGAAACTCAAGTCCACAACACTTGGTGCAAATAATAAACGCAGCTTAGCAGTCTATAGGAAACTTCAGAGGAAAATGCAATCAAGCAGAAAGTCTATGAAGCACAGTTATTCTTGAGGATACTTGACATGAATAAATCCTTGTCTTAGTCCAGGCACAGATAGATATGCTTATTAGGCAGTTCAAATCATATCTTAGCTCAACCAGGGAGGCCTGGGTAATTGTTGTGAATTCTGTTCTCGAGCTCCCTCCTGTGGTTATGAATGGTACTTCGGCGAGTTCTGTTCATGGACTCCCTCTGGTGGCTGTGAGTGGAGCTGCTGGTTCTGAGATTCCTTCTGAGACTATTACCCAGTGCTTCCTGGTCTGGTCACGTAGGAACAAGATCCAGTTACGTGATGGATGCCACTTCACAGGATGTGACGTCACTTCAGGTCCTGTTCCCTGGAGATGTTCTCTATGGCTCCAAGCTGCTCCAGCTACAATCCCTCAAGGGGAATATCAAAGATTTTTGGAAAAAATATGTATGTGGTCAATTTAAGTAGCGCTATGGCTATAGAGCACACTGCAATGGACTAGTGGTAAACACACCTATTATTAAACCACTACGCATTTCGGTAGCGGACCGCTACCTTCCTCAGATGGATTTCCTGGAATTAGTCATTTATATAAACTGATAAAATATGGTCTCTCAACAAGGCATCTGATATTATGCATACAGGTATGACTTTTTTCAGCAGGCTGTAATATGGATGCCAATATTAATAGATTAGATAGGTGAAATGCTTTGACAAATTCTCTTTTAGCGGCAAAGTCAGCAACATATAAAACTGCAACAAAAATGCATAAAATTTGTTCCAAACATTGATTTGTACTTTCTGTCTTAGGCCATGTGCACACGTTCAGGATTGTTAGCGTTTTTTTCGCGTTTTTTCGCTATAAAAACGTGATAAAAACGCGAAAAAAAACGCTTACATAAGCCTCCTATTATTTACAGGGTATTCCGCATTTTTTGTGCAAATGTTGCGATTTTTTCCGCGAAAAAATCGCATAGCGGAAAAAAAAGCAACATGTTCATTAAAAATGCGGAATTGCAGGGATTCCGCACACCTAGGGGTCCATTGATCTGCTTACTTCCCGCACGGGGCTGTGCACACCATGCGGGAAGTAAGCAGATTATATGCGGTTGGTACCCAGGGTGGAGGAGAGGAGACTCTCCTCCACGCACTGGGCACCATATAAGTGGTCAAAAAATAAGAAATAAAATAATAAACAGTCCTATACTCACCCTCGATGTATTCCCGCCTCCTCGCACGCTGCCGTTCGGTTCCTGTAGCTGGTGTGCGCTGAAGGACCTCACCGAATGACGTCACTGTCCTGTGATTGGTCGTGAGCGGTCATGTGACCGCTCACGTGACCGTGACGTCACGGGAGGTCCTGTGCGCACAGACCAGCTAGAAGAGGAGCCGGACGGCCGCTGAGGAGATGTCTGGGTGAGTATAAGCATTTTTTTTATTTTTTTTATTATTTTTAAACATTCTATCTTTTACTATAGATGCTGCATAAGCTGCATCTATAGTAAAAAGTTGGTCACACTTGTCAAACGCTATGTTTGACAAGTGTGACCAACCTGTCAGTCAGTTTTCCAAGCGATGCTACAGATCGCTTGGAAAACTTTAGCATTCTGCAAGCTAATTACGCTTGCAGAATGCTAAAAAAACGCGAAAAAAACGGAAAAAAAACGCAAAAAAAAAATGCGGATTTCTTGCAGAAAATTTCCGGTTTTCTTCAGGAATTTTCTGCAAGAAATCCGCAACGTGTGCACATACCCTAACCGTTGGTTTCAGGGTGGTAGGCAGAGGAAAATTACAAGTCAATCCCCAATCTATGACTATAAAACTCTCAAACATTTGGAGACAATTTGCACTCCCCTATCAGACACACTCTTAAGAGGAATTCCATTCAATCTCACAACATGAAAAATAAACCTCCTGGAGAGTGTCTCTGCACTAGGTAACCTTGAAAAGGGAATAAAATGAGCCTCTTTACGGAATCAGTCAGCCACCACCCAAATAACAATTTTCCCACCAGACAGAGGCAAATCCGTGATAAAATCCAAGGACAGATGAGTCAACAGTTTTTCTGGAATTAGCAATGGAGCCAATTTCTCAGCTGGCCACCTATATCAGACCTTAGCATATACACAAACTTCACAAGTGGATGTAAAATTATTAAAGGGAACCTGTCAGCAGGGTTGTGCTGAGTAACCTACAGACAGTATCAGCTTAGCGCCGTTACACTGGTTAAAATGATACCTTGGGTGATGAGATTTGTTTTGTGGTTGTTGTTTAATCTTTATTTGTAGTTTTCAGTTAATGAGATTCTAGTGCTCTGGGGTGGCCCGGTGGGGGGTCTTTATGTGCTGCTCTGCTTGCATATTTATCTCTATGGCTTATGGCGGATCACCGATAGATGCTACTGCACAGGTGCCGCGGGCGTCATCCTGGTGGAGACAATTTATTTTTTTCCTTCTATTAAAGTGGTGCCTGTGTTGTTGTCGTCGCCTTCGCAGTAGCATCTATTGGAGTGTTGATAGATGATGCTGCACAGGCAGGGCTGGAGCCATTTTGAGAGAGAAACTTTTATTTCTGAGTACATTTATATCACCAAATAAAATAATTACATGGATATTATAGATGCGATCATGCTACAGCGCAAGAGCCGCCACCGGCGTCTGCCTGCTGAATGTGATTTTTTTTTCTCAAAACACATTATATTCAGTATGTAAAATAGGGGGCAGGTCACTGATGGATCAGTGACCTGTCATAAGCCATACAGATGAATATGTAAGCAGAGCACCACATAGTGACCCCCCCCCCCCCCAGGCCCACCACAGAGAACAAGCATCTCATTAACTGAAAACTGAAAATAAAGATTAAGCAACAACCACAAGATGGAGTTCATCAACTCAAGTATCATTTTAATCAGTATAACGGCACCACGCTGAAATTGTCTGAAGGTTACAATCCTGCTGACAGGTTCCCTTTAATATCATTATTCATAGGCGACCAAAACAGCATAGCAATAGCTTTCTGCGTAGCTGTAATCACAGGATGGCCACTCAAGATGGAATCATGAAACACCTGCAACATTTTTGTCAAGACCTCACATGACCTCAGATTAGTCAGAGGTTTGGATCCCTGAGATAAAATGGCCCTTAAGGTACCGTCACACTCAGCAACTTTGCAAAGAGAACAACAACAATCCGTGACATTGCAGCGTCCTGGATAGCAATCTCGTTGTGTTTGACACGCAGCAGCGATCTGGATCCCGCTGTGCCATCGCTGGTCGGAGCTAGAAGTCCAGAACTTTATTTCGTCGCCAGGTCGGTGTGTATCATCATGTTTGACATCAAAAGCAACGACGCCAGCAACGAGCATAGGGGGCGTTGCAGCGTCTCCTTCTAGCCAGTCGGTACACTCCAGCTGTTTGACATGGAGCTAACAACCAGCGAGAACGAGAAGTGAGTCGCCGTTACGTCACTGGATCGCTCCTGCATCGTTCTGGAGTTGCTGTGTTTGACGTCTCTACAGCGACCTAAACAGCGACGCTCCAGCGATCTAGTTTAGGTCGGCTCGTTGTCTATATCGCCGCAGCGTCGCTGAGTGTGACAGTACCTTTACTTCAACCTTAGGAGCAGCAACCTCTACAATGAATGGTTCTTGAAGATAAGGTTGGATTAGATCTGGAGGAGACATAAAAAAACTTTTTTCATTTCTCAAAAGCATCCGGTTACCAAACCTTGAGATCCTCCCCCTTATGTTTGAGGTCAGTAAGAGGTTTACCAATCTGAAAGAAACCCCTAATGAATTTCCCATAATAGATGGTGAATCCTAGAAAACGTTGCAACGCTTTCAGGTCAATCTATTATGGCTTGCACCTTCCAAGGATCCATCTGAAGCCTTCGAGCTGATAAAATGAACCTCAGGAATGAAATTTCCTGAACAAGAAAAAATACATTTTTCAATTATAGCAGGCAAAAATTTTCCCTCAACCTTTGTAATAGTACACGGACATGTTCCTGGTGAGAATCCAAAACAGGAGAAAAAATGTAAATATCATCAAGGTAAATCACAACAAATCTCCCAATGCAATCAGAAAAAAGTATAATTCATAAAGTTTTGAAATACTGCTGGCACATTGGTTAACCCAAATTTCATGACAAGATTTTTTAATAAACCCTCTGACATTAAAAACACCGTTTTACACTCATCACCCTTCTTGATGCGTTTCAAATTGTGAGCCCCTCTAAAGGTCAAGTTTAGAAAACCACTTAGCTCCCATAAGCTGATTATAAATGTTGAGGATGAGTGAAAGTGTGCATGTATTCTTAACCAAGATTTTGTACAGTTGTCGGAAATCGAGGCAAGGACGGAGGCCAACATCTTTCTTTTTTACAAAGAAAAATCCAGCATCTACAGGGGTAGAGGAAGGACAGATCGGACCTTTCTGGAAACTTTTGTTCACATAATTTTTCATGGCAGTATGTTCAGGCTCAAATTGTAAAGGCTACCTTTAGGTAATTTGTCATTAGGTTCAAGATTGATAGCACAATCATGAGGATGATGGGACGGTAAAGTCTCCTCTTTTTTCAAAAACAGTTCTCTAAATTTTTTCAGGTACTCTGATGGACTCTCCAGACTAGCGGAACATATTTGTACAGAACTTAGATATTTCTTATAACAATTGAGGCTCTACTTAACTCCTCTTACTCCTCATTCTCACACCAATCAGTAACAGAATTGTGAAAAAACAGCAATAGAAGTCTCAGTACCCCCACAGCAGGTAAATGATCAAAGACGAAATAGAAAATGGATTCAGAGTGAAGTGCTCCCACTTGAAGGGTGAACTCCACTGATACCCATTTGGCAAAATTCTGATGTAGCGGTGATTTGTCAATAGCAAAAATTTAATGTTTTTTTCCCAGACTAACGGTCCCTAATCTTTATTTCAGAATTAGTCCCAAATCAATAAGGTTAGCTGTATGCCCATAGTCAATCAAAGCCAATGCTAGCAATACCTGGTTCTTGAAGGACAAAACCATATTAAGCAGTACTTTATCTTAGGAGAAAAAAGGTACCTGGAAGTCTGCGTGACTCCTTTGACAATCACCCAGATGTAGGCATTTTTCCAACAGCTCGCTTGCTTCAGGGAGAGTTGGACAGTCGTTTAAAATAACAGACAGAGTTCAAGATCGAGTCTATTTTTTTCTCCCCAGCATGGAAACTGTCAGTTTAAAATTCCAGTTGGCTTCACCTCAAGTAAATGGACATGCTCATGGGGAGTACGCAAAGCACCCTACTTTCCATCATGCTTCTCACGAATTCTGCTGTCCATCCATACAGCTTTGGTGATGACCTCCATCAAAGAACAAGGGGGATTGTGAATAGCCAGAGCATCCTTAAAAAATTCAGACAGACCTTTATGGAATTGGTACCTGAAGGCTGCATCATTCCAATGAACTTCAGTGGACTGTTGTCGGTATTCGGTACAATAGTCTTCAGCGGTGCAGCTACCCTGTATCAGGTTCATGATCTTAGCATCAGTGACCTGAATTCTGTCAGGTTCATCATAATTAAACCCTAAGGTGTCAAAGAAGACATCAGCGGAAACTCCTACTGGGTCTTGTGGGGACAGTAAAAATTGCCCAGGTCTGAGGACCGCTTTGGAGGAGGGACATAATTATTCCTACACGGTGGGGGATATCCCCTGAATACAGGTTGCAGGGTAAAAACTAATCTACATCTGTCCCTGAATACCTAAACTGATTCTTCTCTCCAAAAAAATTATCAGGAAGGGCCATCACAGGTTCACAAGATGCCAACTGCATGTCTGAAGGTACACACATCAAAATCACTGCTGGCAGCAGAGTGCTATAGGGGACTTTCATAAAGCTAGATGCCTGGCCTTGCAACTGGAACTGTGATGATTCAAGGAAGATCTTAAATCATTTGGGTCACATTTATCACATCATTACCAAACGTGTGAATGAAATCCATAATGGCGAAAAATTGTATATGGCCAGTTGTAATGTGATGCTGAATCACTTCTCACTTCTCATGGACAAGCCATGAGGCTGGAAATTAAGGAGTTCAAGGTAAAAGCCAGGAGGGTACATCAATCACAAAGAAATAAGACAAATGGATATTCAGATGCAAAGTACAGATCAGGTAACTAAGGTCAGTGTGTGTCAAAGGCAAAAGGGGTAATACAAGCGAGTAGTCAAAGGCAATTCCAAGGTCTAGCAATAAAGATCAGAAAATCAGAACACAGAGCACAGAGCAAATACACCATAGAGCAAGGCTATAACTAGCAAAGTTCCGATCATTGCCAGCCAGCTAAATAGCCAGGTAATCAGCCCTTCCAGATTGGACAGCTGGCTGTCATTCACAATACTGACAACCCTGCACTCCCCTGCCTCAGATTGGATGAATGGCCTGTCACTCACAATACTGACAGCCCAGCATGCCCTTGATTCCATAAGGTGGCTGAACAGTCAAGCACAGCGTCCTTAGGACACCGTGAGTGATGGATTCAAGACAGGAGCTTTCTTAAAGTGAACCTGTCAGCAGGATTTTGCTAAGTAAACTACAGACACTGTCAGGTTGGCAGTGTTAAACTGATTAAAATGATATCTAGGATGAATAAATCCATCTTGTGGTTCTTGTGTAATCATTGTTAGAAGTTTTCAGTTAATGACATGCCGGCGCTCCAGGGCATTACTGTAGGCTGAGTCTTATTTTCCTGCTTTAAACCAGAAAAACCAAGAAAAGGCATCTCTACAGGCCGCCTCAAAGCACAAACAGTCTGTGTCTATGATGAGGAACATGTTTGTGCTTCAGGAAGGCCTGTGGGAAGGTCTTTCCATGGTTTCTCTGGCTTAGAGCAGAAAGATAAGACTCTGCCTACAGTCCCGCCCCAGAGCACAGGCATATCATTAACTGAAAATTCTAACACTGATTACACAAGAACCACAAGCGGATTTCTTCACCCTAGGTATCATTTAGTCAGTGACAGTGTCTGTGGTTCACATAGCAAAATCCTGCTGACAGGTTCACTTTAAGAAACACCTATGGTGGGAAAAATAAGTATTTGATACACTGATAATTTCACAAGTTATCCCATTCACAAGAATGGAGAGGTCTGTAATTTTTATCATAGGTACACTTCCAACAGTGAGAGACAGAATCTAAAAATAAAAAAGCAGATAATTAGATTGTATGATTTTAAAATATTTAAATTGTATTTTATTGAATAACATAAGTATTTAATCACCTACTAACCAGCAAGAATTCTGGCTCTCACAGACCTCTTAGTTTTGCTTTAAGAACCTCTCCTACTTTACCTGTATAAATTGCACCTGTTTGAACTTATTACCTGTATAAAAGACATCTGTTCACACACTCAATCAATCACTTTCCAAAATCTCCACCATGACCAAGACCAAAGAGCTTTTCTACGGACATCAGGGACAAAATTGTAGACCTGCACATGGCTGGGATTGGCTGCGGGACCATTAGAAAAGGTGGACTTACCTATGGCATTAAACCTTAACAGCGGGCTACAAGATTACTTTTAGTCATGCTCCAAATTTAAGAAAAGGAAATAGAAACATAATGAATAACATCAAATAAATATATACAAGACTTTTTTTTTCTAAGAAACAGAGCAATATCATGGAAGAGGATGCCATGTTGTATTACTGTATTCTGGTTCTTTTTATGTTTTAATTACATTTTTTTAACAGAACACATGTAACATATAGTACTCTTCAACTGACACTTAGCATATTGTAAAATATGTTTCCCTATTCTGATATAACGCCCTTTATTTGTGGATGGACAGGCCAGCAGCTTTGTGCTCAAAATGCACAAAATTGCCTTATTATTGAAAAGTTTAGAGTTTTTAATTGCATATTTCCTTCATATAAAAAATACTTAAGAATATTAAAAGTCTCCTGTAGACTAGAACGATGAGATGTTTCCATCTTTGCATTATAAAGTACATTTCAATAGGGGGATATGTGAAAATAGCATTACTGTTTATTCTCAGAGGCTAGGAAGTTTATATGGCTTGGTTTTAGATGAGAGGTTATGTCTATATTATGGAAGCCCACTTTGTGCAGAACCATCACTGATCGTTTGAGGTCACAAGTTGGTGATGCTTAGGATGAAGTATCTTTTCACTAATTGGCTTGCAGAAAACCAAAGTATAATAATCTCCATAGTATTTCACTAAAGAGTGGTCATCTGAATTATCTAGAACATTCTTGTCCATGACGACTACGCTTAGTTTCAAATAAGTATGTGCCACTCTTTGTTCTGTGGTTTCCAGGATCCGCAGAGTAACCAAAGTCTTCACATACAAATTTCTAGTGCTATTGTTATTTTATTCCAAGGCCACATAATACCTTCCAGTATATTGCAGGACATTAAAGTATGAAGGGCTCCCATTTTGAGCTTAATACAACATGGAGAAATATTGCTTCTTCCAATCCTGTATATATTGATCAAAATGCCTAATGTTCATTATGTTTCAATTTATTATTCTAGTGATGAAAAACGCTTATTTTTAAGCTTGTTTCCATATGGCTACAGAAGGCTGCAAAAATTATACAGGATTGAAGAGTTTCAAGCACAGATGGTGTCTAAATAGTGCCAGGGGATTAAAGGTTAATGGAAAATCAAGTAAGCATTCATTTTATGTTGAGAAGAAGATTTACGAACGGAAGTATGGAATACAAGAACACAATGAGAATGCAAGTCATTGATGGACATTTTCCATGCCCCGTATCTGATGTTCTTCCTGTCTGTCTGGATGAAGCTACAGAACATGTTATCATGTATTCTTAGTCCGTCTCATGCACGCTAGTGCTACAGAATAGATAAAAACTATCATTTAGGTAAAAACGACTTTGTTTTTTTTCTGTGTATTCCTGGTGTGTAATTAATATGCAATAATAGTAGTGCTTAAAAGGGTGGAACCCCCCAATCATTAAGCGCAGGCATAACAAAATTCCATAATTTCCTAAATTGAGAATAAATTTAATTAACATATCTACTTCCTTCTTTTTTCCAGAACATTTTGATTTTTTTTGTACACACAGGGTTGCTCTTTACAAGTTTCCCCTTTAAATTGCTTTATACATAATGATATTAACCCCCTTTAACTTTTCCATTGTTGGAGCTGTATAAGTGATTATTTTTTGTGTGGTGAGTTGTAGTTTCTTATTTTCGGATAAATATGATGCTTTGATCACTTTTTATAGCATTTTCTGGGGGGAGTTGCACTAAACAAGCTTTACTTGGCCAGGGAAGCTGACAGAAAAAAGTGTGGGATTAACATCATAATTAGACAACATGTCTCTTCAGAGAGGAAGAGGACTAGAACTCTAGCGCCGCCTATGGGAAGTAGCAATCCTAGAAGTCAATGTCGACCCTTTAACAAGCCTTGTCACATGAATGCTTAACATGTCACTCTCAGCAAGGAGAAACGATACCCCTTGGATACCAGTTCAATGACAAACTCATTGTCCAACTTACCGTATATACTCGAGTATAAGCCGAGATTTTCAGCCCAAATTTTTGGGCTGAAAGTGCCCCCTCGGCTTATACTCGAGTCACGGTCGGCGGTGGGGTCGGCGGGTGAGGGGGAGAGGGCGCTGAGGCATACTCACCTAGTCCCGGCGCTCCTGGCGCTCCCCCTGCCCGTCCCACGGTCTTCGGTGCCGCAGCTCTTCCCCTGTTCAGCGGTCACATGGGACCGTGTTGTGGATTCTGTTTGCGGGCTCCCTCTGGTGGTTACTGCTGGTACTGGGTGACTTTGGTGGGTTGCGGCCTTTGGTTTCCATCTGTCCATCAGAGGCTGGGTGTTTCCTATTTTACCTGGCCTCTCTGTCATTTCCCTTGCCGGCTATCAATGTGTTCAGATGTGCTCTGTTTGGTTCCTGCCTACCTGCTCCCAGATCTTTCAGGATAAGCTAAGTGCTGATTTTCAGTTGTTTGGTTTTTTGTCCAGCTTGCTTAGAATGTCTCTTTGTTAGCTGGTTGCTCTAGTGGACTGAGGTTCTCCCCATGTGCCATGAGTTGGCACATGGGTTCTTGTAATCTCAGGATGGTTTTTTTGATTAGGGTTTTTTTGCTGACCGCTCAGTCCTCTTTTGTGTCATTCTGCTTTCTAGTTTTCAGCGGGCCTCTATTTGCTAAAGCTATATACATCATCTCTATGTATGTGCCTTCCTCTCATTTCACCGTCAATACATGTGGGGGGCAACTATATCTTTGGGGTTAATTCCTCTGGAGGCAAGTGAGGTCTTTGTTTTCTCTGCAGTACTAGTTAGCTCTCAGGCTGGTGCGTGGCGTCTAGAACCAACGTAGGCACGCTCCCTGGCTATCTCTAGTTGCGTTTGTCAGGCGTAGGGCAGCGGTCAGCCCAGGTTCCATCACCCTAGAGCTCGTCCAATATTTATTATACTTTGCTTATCCTGTGCTATCCCTAGCCATTGGGGATTCATGACAGTATAGCCGGCCCACAAAGTGTTAATTGTTTGGGCTGAAGCAGGAGGAAAAGAAGTGTTCAAGGAAATTTTTTTTTTTTTTTCCTTCAGAGTTTTGCTGCCTAGCCCTTAATTGCTGTCTAGCTGCTTCTTACCTCCTCTTAACCCTTGAATGGCTCTGATCTTAGCTGTTTATCATGGATGTCCAGAGTTTGGCTTCCATCCTGAGTAATCTCGCGGCAAAGGTTCAAAACATACAGGATTTCGTTGTTCACACTCCCATGTCTGAACCTAGAATTCCTATTCCAGAGTTTTTTTCTGGAGATAGATCTACCTTCCTGAATTTCAGGAACAATTGTAAATTGTTTCTCTCTTTGAAATCTCGCTCCTCTGGAGACCCTGCTCAACAGGTCAAGATTGTTATATCGTTCCTACGGGGCGACCCTCAGAATTGGGCATTTGCATTGGCACCAGGGGATCCTGCGTTGCTCAGTGTTTATGCGTTTTTTCTGGCATTGGGATTGCTCTATGAGGAACCTAACCTAGAGATTCAGGCTGAAAAGGCTTTATTAGCCCTCTCTCAGGGGCATGATGAAGCGGAAATATATTGTCAGAAATTTCGGAAATGGTCGGTGCTTACTCAGTGGAATGAGTGCGCCCTGGCTGCAAACTTCAGAAATGGTCTTTCTGAGGCCATTAAGGATATTATGGTGGGGTTCCCTGCGCCTACAGGTCTGAATGAGTCTATGGCTATGGCCATTCAGATTGATCGGCGTTTACGGGAGGGCAAACCCGTGCACCAGTTGGCGGTGTCTTCTGAACAGGCACCTGAGACTATGCAATGTGATAGAATTCAGTCCAGAAGTGAACGGCAAAATTATAGGCGGAAAAATGGTTTGTGTTTTTATTGTGGTGATTCAGCTCATGTTATATCAGCATGCTCTAAACGCACAAAAAGGGTTGATAAATCTTTTGCCATTGATACTCTGCAGTCTAAGTTCATTTTGTCTGTGACTCTGATTTTTTCACTGTCTTCCATTTCCGTCGATGCCTATGTGGATTCAGGCGCTGCCCTGAGTCTTATGGATTGGTCATTTGCTAAATGCTGCGGTTTTAGTCTAGAGCCTCTGGAAGTTCCTATTCCTCTGAAAGGAATTGATTCTACACCATTGACTATGAATAAACCGCAGTATTGGACACAAGTGACCATGCGCATGACTCCCGTTCATCAGGAGGTGATTCGCTTCCTTGTACTGTATAATTTACATGATGTACTAGTGCTTGGTCTGCCATGGTTACAAACTCATAATCCTGTCCTGGACTGGAAAACAATGTCTGTGTTAAGCTGGGGATGTCACGGGGTTCATGATGATGCACCTCCGATTTCTATAGCTTCATCTACTCCTTCGGAGATCCCTGCGTTTTTGTTGGATTATAGGGATGTTTTTGAGGAGCCTAAGCTCAATTCGCTCCCTCCCCATAGAGAGTGTGACTGTGCTATAGAATTGATTCCTGGCAGTAAGTTCCCTAAGGGTCGTTTATTTAATCTGTCACTGCCAGAGCATACTGCTATGCGGAATTATATTAAGGAGTCCTTGGAAAAGGGACATATTCGTCCATCTTCGTCCCCTCTGGGAGCAGGTTTTTTTTTCGTGGCAAAAAAAGATGGTTCCCTGAGGCCTTGTATAGATTATCGCCTTCTGAATAAGATTACAGTCAAATACCAGTATCCATTGCCATTATTTACTGATTTGTTTGCGCGCATTAAGGGGGCTAGGTGGTTCACTAAAATAGATCTTCGTGGTGCGTATAATCTGGTGCGGATAAAACAGGGTGATGAGTGGAAAACCGCATTTAATACGCCTGAGGGCCATTTTGAGTATTTGGTAATGCCTTTTGGACTCTCCAATGCTCCGTCAGTCTTTCAGTCCTTTATGCACAATATTTTCCGTGAATATCTGGATAAGTTTATGATTGTGTATTTGGATGATATTTTGGTGTTTTCTGATGACTGGGAGTCTCATGTTCTACAGGTCAGGAAGGTGTTTCAGGTTTTGCGGGCCAATTCTCTGTTTGTGAAGGGCTCAAAGTGTCTCTTCAGAGTCCAGAAGATTTCTTTTTTGGGGTACATTTTTTCTCCTTCTACTATTGAGATGGATCCCGTTAAGGTTCAGGCTATTTGTGACTGGACACAACCTACATCTGTTAAGAGCCTTCAGAAGTTCTTGGGGTTTGCTAATTTTTATCGTCGGTTCATTGCTAATTTCTCCAGTATTGTTAAACCTTTGACTGATTTGACTAAAAAGGGTGCTGATGTTGCTGATTGGTCTCCTGCGGCCGTGGAGGCCTTTCGGGAACTTAAGCGCCGGTTTTCTTCTGCTCCTGTGTTGTGTCAACCAGTTGTTTCACTTCCTTTCCAGGTGGAGGTTGATGCTTCCGAGATTGGAGCGGGGGCGGTTTTGTCACAGAGAAGTTCTAATGGCTCGGTGATGAAGCAATGTGCTTTTTTCTCTAGAAAATTCTCGCCCGCCGAGCGCAATTATGATGTGGGTAATCGGGAGCTTTTGGCCATGAAGTGGGCATTTGAGGAGTGGCGTCATTGGCTTGAGGGTGCTAAACATCGCGTGGTGGTCTTGACTGATCACAAGAATCTCATTTACCTTGAGTCTGCCAGGCGTTTGAATCCTAGACAGGCTCGTTGGTCGTTATTTTTTTCTCGTTTCAATTTCGTGGTTTCATACCTGCCAGGTTCAAAGAATGTGAAGGCAGATGCTCTTTCCAGGAGTTTTGTGCCTGACTCTCCTGGAGACACTGGGCCTGCTGGTATCCTTAGGGATGGGGTAATATTGTCCGCCGTATCCCCAGACTTGCGACGCGCATTGCAGGAGTTTCAGGTGGATAAACCGGATCGATGTCCACCAGAAAGACTGTTTGTTCCGGATGATTGGACCAGTAGAGTCATCTCCGAGGTCCATTCTTCTGTGTTGGCTGGTCATCCTGGAATATTTGGTACAAGAGACTTGGTGGCCAGGTCTTTTTGGTGGCCTTCCTTGTCTAGGGATGTGCGTACCTTTGTGCAGTCTTGTGAAGTGTGTGCTCGAGCTAAGCCTTGCTGTTCACGGGCTAGTGGGTTGTTGTTATCCTTGCCCATTCCGAAGAGGCCTTGGACGCACATTTCCATGGATTTTATTTCTGATCTCCCGGTTTCACAGAAAATGTCCGTTATCTGGGTTGTGTGTGACCGCTTTTCTAAGATGGTTCATTTGGTGCCCTTGCCTAAGTTGCCCTCCTCCTCTGAGTTGGTTCCTTTGTTTTTTCAGAACGTGGTTCGTTTGCATGGGATTCCGGAGAATATCGTTTCTGACAGGGGATCCCAGTTTGTGTCTAGATTTTGGCGGACGTTTTGTGCCAAGATGGGCATTGATTTGTCTTTCTCGTCTGCATTCCATCCTCAGACGAATGGCCAGACGGAGCGAACTAATCAGACCTTGGAAACTTATTTGAGGTGTTTTTTTTCTGCTGATCAGGATGACTGGGTTGCTTTTTTGCCACTGGCCGAATTTGCTCTTAATAATCGGGCTAGTTCGGCCACGTTGGTCTCTCCTTTTTTTTGTAATTCGGGGTTTCATCCTCGTTTTTCCTCTGGTCAGGTGGAGTCTTCGGATTGTCCTGGAGTGGACGTGGTGGTGGACAGGCTACATCACATTTGGAATCAGGTGGTGGACAATTTGAAGTTATCTCAGGAGAAGACTCAGCAGTTTGCTAATCGCCGTCGCCGCGTGGGTCCCCGACTTCTTGTTGGGGACTTGGTGTGGTTGTCTTCTCGTTTTGTCCCTATGAAGGTCTCTTCTCCTAAGTTCAAGCCTCGGTTCATCGGTCCTTATAGGATCTCGGAGATTCTTAACCCTGTATCTTTCCGTTTGGATCTCCCAGCATCGTTCGCTATTCATAATGTGTTCCATCGGTCGTTGTTGCGGAGGTATGAGGTGCCTGTTGTTCCTTCGGTCGAGCCTCCTGCTCCGGTGCTGGTGGAGGGAGAATTGGAGTATGTTGTTGAAAAGATCTTGGATTCTCGTGTTTCCAGACGCAAACTCCAGTATTTGGTTAAGTGGAAGGGTTATGGTCAGGAGGAGAATTCCTGGGTGGTCGCCTCCGATGTTCATGCGACTGATTTGGTCCGCGCCTTCCATAGAGCTCACCCTGATCGCCCTGGGGGTTCTCGTGAGGGTTCGGTGACCCCTCCTCAAGGGGGGGTACTGTTGTGGATTCTGTTTGCGGGCTCCCTCTGGTGGTTACTGCTGGTACTGGGTGACTTTGGTGGGTTGCGGCCTTTGGTTTCCATCTGTCCATCAGAGGCTGGGTGTTTCCTATTTTACCTGGCCTCTCTGTCATTTCCCTTGCCGGCTATCAATGTGTTCAGATGTGCTCTGTTTGGTTCCTGCCTACCTGCTCCCAGATCTTTCAAGATAAGCTAAGTGCTGATTTTCAGTTGTTTGGTTTTTTGTCCAGCTTGCTTAGAATGTCTCTTTGTTAGCTGGTTGCTCTAGTGGACTGAGGTTCTCCCCATGTGCCATGAGTTGGCACATGGGTTCTTGTAATCTCAGGATGGTTTTTTTGATTAGGGTTTTTTTGCTGACCGCTCAGTCCTCTTTTGTGTCATTCTGCTTTCTAGTTTTCAGCGGGCCTCTATTTGCTAAAGCTATATACATCATCTCTATGTATGTGCCTTCCTCTCATTTCACCGTCAATACATGTGGGGGGCAACTATATCTTTGGGGTTAATTCCTCTGGAGGCAAGTGAGGTCTTTGTTTTCTCTGCAGTACTAGTTAGCTCTTAGGCTGGTGCGTGGCGTCTAGAACCAACGTAGGCACGCTCCCTGGCTATCTCTAGTTGCGTTTGTCAGGCGTAGGGCAGCGGTCAGCCCAGGTTCCATCACCCTAGAGCTCGTCCGATATTTATTATACTTTGCTTATCCTGTGCTATCCCTAGCCATTGGGGATTCATGACAGGACCGCTCATTAGAGAAATGAATAGGCTGCTCCACTTCCCATAGGGGCGGAACCGCATAATTCATTTTTCTAATCAGCGGTGCCGGTGACCGCTGACAGAGGAAGAGGCTGCGGCACCGAAGACCAGCTGTCCGGGGGAAGGAGCCAGGGACGCCGGGAGCAGGTAAGTATTACATATTTACCTTCCCTCGTTCCACACGCCGGGCGCCGCTCTGTCTTCGCGTCCTCTTGTTCTGACTGTTCAGGTCAGAGGGCGCGATGACGCATATATAGTGTGCGCGCCGCCCTCTGCCTGAACAGTCAGTGCGGAGAGACGCCGGGATGGGACGCTGAGGAGCTGCAAGCAAGAGAGGTGAGTATGTGTGTTGTTTTTTTTTTATTGCAGCAGCAGCAGCAATGGCACAGCTTTATGTGGAGCATCTATGGGGCAACGGTGCAGAGCACTATATATAAGGCACAGCTTTATGTGGAGCATCTATGGGGCAATGGTGCAGGGCATTATATATAAGGCACAGCTTTATGTGGAGCATCTGTGGGGCAATGGTGCAGAGCACTATATATAAGGCACAGCTTTATGTGGAGCATCTATGGGGTAACGGTGCAGAGCATTATATATATGGCACAGATGTGGAGCATCTATGGGGCAACGGTGCAGAGCACTATATATAAGGCACAGCTTTATGTGGAGCATCTATGGGGCAACGGTGCAGAGCACTATATATAAGGCACAGCTTTATGTGGAGCATCTATGGGGCAACGGTGCAGAGCACTATATATAAGGCAAAGCTTTATGTGGAGCATCTATGGGGCCATAATCAAAGGTCAAAGGTGCAGAGCATTATATATGGCACAGCTATCTATGGGCCATAATCAAAGGTGCAGAGCATTATATATGGCACAGCTATCTATGGGGCCATAATCAAAGGTGCAGAGCATTGTATATGGCACAGCTATCTATGGGGCCATAATCAAAGGTGCAGAGCATTGTATATGGCACAGCTTTCTATGGAGCATCTATGGGGCCATAATGAACTGTGCAGAGCATTATATATGGCACAGCTTTATGTGGAGCATCTATGGGGCCATAATGAACGGTGCAGAGCATTATATGTGGCACAGCTTTATGTGGAGCATCTATGGGGCCATAATGAACGGTATGGAGCATCTATTTTTAATTTTGAAATTCACCGGTAGCTGCTGCATTTTCCACCCTAGGCTTATACTCGAGTCAATAAGTTTTCCCAGTTTTTTGTGGCAAAATTAGGGGGGTCGGCTTATACTCGGGTCGGCTTATACTCGAGTATATACGGTATCTTTTGGTGTGATGCCCAAATAAACCAAGGTCTAACAAAGAGCAAAATACAGGTGGTCATTTATCCAACTTGAGGGGTCTATTAACTTCTATAAAGATAGGAGTTCTGGACTGGAAATTGCATAGCTGGAGGTCTTTGTCTAACTTCTAAATAAATTGGTCTTGTTGTCTAGTGTTTGTGCAAAGGGGGCCAACATTTCTTTAGGAGGCCTGTATTGATTTTGGAGTGTAATGAAGATGTCATATAAGCTATTTGTTAATACGACTAGTTGTGGGCTTTGCATATTTAAATGGGAATGGCATAGTACCAATACTAGCATGACGTTTTCAGATTTATCTACCAGTCTATGTCCATATTATTATTATTATTATTATTATTTAACGGCTTTCGGCTTGATCTCAATCCATGGGGACTTGATGGATGAGCGCTCTTTAGGAAGATCGATATTGTGAAAGCCTAGATAGTTCTACCAGACTTTTCTCCACCATTATCTTGATAGTACCAAGCCATTGAGTTGCTGGTCTTCCTCTTTGCCTTGTTCATTCTTTTACTTCTGTTCCTTCCACCATGATGCCTTTCTCCAGTGATTTCTCTCTTCGCATGATATGTCCAAAGTAGGCAAGACATAGCTTGTTGATCCTTGCTTTGAGTGACATGTCTGGCTTGATTTTTTCCAATATTGATTTGTTTGTTCTTCTTGCCATCCAGGGTATTGATAAAATCCTTCTCCACCACCACATTCTTGTTCTGTCTTGTTTCTTTATCATCTAGATTTCACATCCTTATAGATAATAGAATATTATCAGAATATTAAATAAATCAGAATGAGCTGGGAATTGCAAAACATAGCAATGTTCCAACTGTTATATGTATTAAAAAATTCTACAGTGTGATGATCGAGTCATCTACCACACTGTGATGCATGCAGTTGAAAATCCACACATCACCGATCTACATTACCGAGTATGGACACTGTGGTTACTAATAAGATTTTTAGCAAACTATTCACAAAATGATGTGAATTTAATGAGTATTTTAATAACCCATGAACCAGACTTGCTTCCTATATTAACACTTTCCCATGTAGAAGGTTAATGTATTTAGATATATTTTATGTCTCAAAATTATTGTAGAAACACTTGACAATGACAATGTGGAAATATGGAGACGTAGAAGATTCGGTAATATTTATGGTCATTCCTGATTATTTCTGTAACTGGCTGTGTTTTACTATTAGCAAGTCTACTGGGGAAAGATTTAAAGTCTTCGTATTATTATTGTGGTGAGTGCCTGGATGGATCTGCAATGTTTTCTTGGATAATTGAATCAGACAATTAATTTGATGTAGGATGCAGACTACGGCTGGGTTTTTGTGTCACCCGGGAAACTGGATCTGCCAAATGATCAAACGTTCAGTCTTGTCTAATTAGTCAGTATGTTGTCTATTAGATTCTCCTCTGGGTGCTGCTAACAGAACCAGGGATTATCACATCTCCATTTACAAACCTGGGGTTGCCGATAGACAAAACACGTTATTGACACATGTGTCTAGTGGTTAGTTTTTTCTAAAAATTAGCAGTTAAATCTGAAGTCAGAGACAGAGATCAGCAGGTTCTTCCTACTCACTGCCATCCGCAGGCCCTTTAGTCTGTAGGAGCAATTATTTTTCTGTCTAAAAGCACTTCTATTGTTATCATTGTCTATCCCTTAATGATTCACTGCACAAATTGTGTAATTGTGTTATATTTACTTTATTTCTTAAAGGGGTTGTCCGTGTTTGTGATGAAAGTCTGCAGTCGCACTGTTACTGCAGAATTCTGAATTGTCACAACACATGCACTGCACGCTGTTAAGATTCTCTGATGCCGGTGGTGGGGGTGGGTGGACATATAACCACAGGTAGTATACATTTTGAATATTATTAAGTTATTACCCCTTCTACTATTTCTTATTCTTGTATTTCTTCAATCCAATCTATACTAGTGTTTTTGGTAAACTTTGGCTTTGGACTCAGCACCTTGCATCATGACTAAGAGATTTCTGTAGATAGAGATGACCAAAGAAGGCACAACATTATACTGTCTCTGCCCCAAAACTGTTACCCAGAGAATGATTAGCTGGATAACTTCTGTCTATTAACAGGATACCAGGACTGAAAATAATATTATGGGTTTCCTAAAGGTGAAATGTTCAATATGTTTTAAAGGCTTATTTTCATTTAATAAAGTGATTGCAAATTTTTAGGATACACCATCACCTTGTGTTTGGTGGAGTCTGACTTCAGGGCCCCCAACGATCCTAAGAATGAAGGAATCACATGCCATTTATAGGATTTACCATCACTTTGTGTTTGGTGGAGTCTGACTTCAGGGCCCACAACGATCCTGAGAATGAAGAAGTCACATGCCATTTATAGGATATACCATCAGTTTGTGTTTGGTGAAGTCTGACTTCAGGGCCCACAACGATCCTGAGAATGAAGAAGTCACATGCCATTTATAGGATATACCATCAGTTTGTGTTTGGTGAAGTCTGACTTCAGGGCCCCCAATGATCCTAAGAATGAAGGAGTCACATGCCATTTATAGGATATACCATCAGTTTGTGTATGGGTGAGTCTGACTTCAGGGCCCACAACGAGCTTGAGAATGAAGGAATCACATAACACTTATAGGACAAACCATCACTTTGTGTTTGGTGGAGTCTGACTTCAGGGCCCCCAACGATCCTGGGAATGAAGAAGCCACATGTAATTTATAGGATATACTATCAGTTTGTGTTTGGTGGAGTCTCACTTCAAGGCCCATAATGAGCTTGAGAATGAAGGAATCACATGCCATTTCTAGGATATACAAAATTTTATGTCTGGTGGGTTCTAATTTCTAGTACCCCAACGATCCGCAGAATGAAGGAGTCATATGCACATTTTAGAATATATGATCACTTTGTGTTTGGTGGCATCTGACTTCTGGGCCCCAAGGATCCTGAGAATGAAGGAGTCACACAGTTATTAAACTGTGCAACTCATTCCTTGTTTTTCCCTACGTGCTGCCAGTCACCCTGCCACTGTCCAAATTCACTTGATTAGAGATGTTCTAAAGTTTCCCACCAAAGATGGATAGAAGGACAACGCTTTACAAGAAACGACTATGAAGTGTTTGCAGTGCTGATTTACTATCCGGATTGGTGGAGGTTCCAGAGGTCAGATCCCCATTGATTTTAAAATTATGGCATAACCCTAGCCAGATGTCATCACTTTAATGTGATGTCATCTCATAAATTGATTGCACATAGCTAGGATATACCATAACTTTGTGATTGGTTAGGGTCTGACCTTTGGGGCTCTGACGATCCTGAGAATGAAAGAGGTCAGATCATTGTTCAATACTGCAACACTCTCACTGTTTTTCCCTCCATATGATGCTGCCAGCCACCCTGCTGTGCAGGAAACTGCTGCTGGTCACACTCACTTGAATAGAGCTATTCAACAGATTCCCAGCATGCTTGGGTAGATGGGCAATACTTTACAAGAAAAAACTAAGAGGTGTTTGCAGTGCTGATTTACTCTCCAAATTAGTGAGTGTTCCAGAGGTCAGATCCTCATCGATTTTAAAGAGATATTATGACCTAGCCAGATGTCATCACTTTATGGGATGGAAACAACAGTTATTCAAAGTTCCACAGAGCCAAACTACTAGCCTTACACTTAAAATAATCCACTATATATGATGAACAATAGAAAAAGTTTGTGGTCAGCGATTCTGCGTCAATAAGAAATAAACATGAAAATACATTTCCACCTTTCATTTATTGCTTTCATGTATACATAGTCACTCATTGTCTACATAGTCATTGTTCTGGTTTATAAAGTTTGTACTTGTGTTATGACTGGAGAATGTGAGAAGATACAGAGCCAAGACTTGTTATAGCCTAGTGAATTTCAATTACAAGTACTAACATGGCTGACTGCTTTCATTTATTCCGAGACCATGATGCAATAGCAGAGTGCCTCTGCAGACAATAAAAATCGGCTTTTGACAAAAATTCATTTCAAATTCATATTCTTCAGGTTATTAAATTTAAAGAACAATACCTTTAATACTTGATATTTTATAGAAATTACATCTTTAGAGATTAACGTCAATGCAATGTAATTTCTGGAAGCATTGATGCAAAATAGTAACGCTGAGGAGCGTAAACACGTGTGATAGCTATTTGTCACACAGTGCCCCCTCTAATGGCACCTCTTTGTAGCATAGCATAGGACATGCGTAGAATCATGTCTGAACATTTGTCTTACCTGCTATTTATCAGTTTTCATAGTTTATTGCTAAGGTTAAAAAATATAATAAACAGTGGGTTAATTTTTTTTGCCAAGAGGTGTTCATCCAGAAGCAATTGAAATGCTTGTGTGGCATATGCCAATGTGTTCTATATGAGGGAAAACTATCTATTAAAAGGACTCTGTCACCTCATTTTGCCGCTATAAACTGTGGCCACCGCCATTAGGGGATTATCTACAGTATTCTGTAATGCTGTAGATAAGCCCCCAATGTAACCTGAAAGATAAGAAAAACAACTTAGATTATACTCACCCAGGGGCGGTCTGGTGCGGTTCAGGTCCGATGAGCATTGCAGGTCCGGGTCCGGCGCCTCCCATCTTCATGCGATGACGTCATCCTCCTTGCTTCTGTTGCAGCTCCTGCTTAGGCGTAGTGATTTGCCCTGTTGAAGGCAGTGTAAAGTACTGCAGTGCGCAGGCGCTGGGCCTCTCTGACCTTTCCCGGCGCCTGCGCACTGCAGTACTTTGCTCTGCCCTCAACAGGGAAGAGAATTACGCCTGCACAGGAGATGCGACAGGAGCAAGGAAGAGGATGTCATTGCATGAAGATGGGAGGTGCCGGACCCTGACCTGCGACGCCCATTGGACCTGGACTGCACCGGACCGCCCCCGGGTGAGTATAATATAACTTGTTTTTCTTATCTTTCAGATTACATCAGGGGCTTATCTACAACATTACAGAATGCTGTAGATAAGCTCCCAATGGCGGTGACTGCAGTTTATAGCGGCAAAATGAGGTGACAGATTCCCTTTAAATATAAATCCATGGATGAAAGAGTCAGATCAATGGATCGAAAGATAAGAAAGATAATAACATCTGATATCACATTGTTCAAAGGATTTTTGCAAATACCCTTAAAATTAATTTTAAATGGTTGTGAAGACTCTTACAGTGAAAACTTTATTTTTTTATAATGAGGTTAACAACTTTTTAATATCTTTCAGGTTTCAATTTGTAAGCTTTCTTCTTGCTTAATTGAATTCGTACGACTTGTATATTCAGAGGCTGAAAACTGTTTTCGATATATTACAATCAGTGATGAGCGAGTATGCTGGGATAAGGTGTTATCCGGGCATGCGCGTTTGCTAATAGAGTATCTTCAGTGTGCTCGATTGCTATACCGAGTCACCATGGCTGTATGTCTCATGGTTGTTCAACAGCCACAACACATGCAGGGATTGTTTATGTCACATGTCAGTAGCGTTGTTCCGAACTGTGCAGGTGTCTAGAGTCAAATCCAGTAACTCTGGTGCACCAGGCGGCAGTTCATCCCTTTGAGATATTTTTGGACAGGTCCTTGCTAACCCAGATACCAGTACCTGTGTAATTTCCAATTGGCTCTACCCTGTAAGTTCCTGATTGGCTCCACCTTGAAAATCTCCTGATTGAAAACCCTACTTAAACCTGGCATTGCACTTGCTTCCTTGCAAGATAATTGAGCTCTCAGCCTTTAGTCAAACTCTCCTTTCACCTGCTGCTTCATCTAAGACTATACTGCTGCTACCATGCACTGACCTCTGGCTATTCCTGACTATGCAACCTGCTGATGCTTCAAATACACTGCTGCTCCCAAGTACCGACCTCTGGCTATTTCTGACTACCTGCCGGTGCTGCCCCTAGTAGATGCAATACCAATACTCCAACTCAGTTCAGTCCATAACAGCAGGACTACATATTACCTTAGTGAACTGGCTTTTTTCTACAAAGTATCTTCTCCCCTTAGTCTGCTTTTTCTCTTTACTCAGACGGGTATTCCAGTCTAAAGTCATTATCACCTATCAATTGGATAAAAGTGAAAAATGCTAGATACAACTGCTAGAACCCCAAGAAAATTGTCATAATGGAGGACTCTGCCGGTAAGATGTAAGATGGGGAGCTTAAATGAAGCGATGGTTGAGGAAGCAACCTACTCAAAGTATGTGGCGCTGATGAAGACAATTAAGTACAGTCCTATGTTTTTTCCATCAGTGCTGTAGACTTTAATTGAAGCAGCACCACTTAGAATTGAGAATAGACTGAGAGAAGTACATCGTTTCTGCAGCCATTACAAGTTATAGTAGCAACTGGATGACACTTATCAAAACATTTTACGTGTTACATGTCTTGACTGTTTGGAGATTCATCCAAGTCTCTGACAATCCTTTAAGCTTTATTTTATTAATGATTTATCAATGGTAATGATTTACCCATCACTGCAGTTCTCATTACAAAGGAATGTTTTATGACTTTAACAGGGTTACAGAAAAACGTCCTATCCTGCTGATGAGACCATCTTTCATCTGGTTATAATTCTAGCTTTGGTGGAAACTCCTTTGCAATGGTTACACACCTTCTGTATGTATGAAAAAAATCAATAAAAGACCTTTGAAATATTTATTATTAGGTATCACTCTTAACTGTCTTTTCTTTTTGCAAAATAACAACAATTATGATTCTCCTCTTGGTACTGCAATTTAGCCATTGTCTCAAAATGAGTAGCTATAAAAGTGTACAGTAACTAAGTACCTATTAATGGGATATGTGAAAAGTTGCTGATTGTTGGGGTTCTTACAACTAAGATGCCACTGATAATAATGGGGCTCTGTAGTACACTGTTTAAATTGAGAAAACTTCCAGGATCCTGGGAGTCTCCAAAACGTAATCCAGCACACGTGTGAGTAAAAATTCCTTATTTAATAGTTAAAATAGGACTAAAACAAATCACGGATTACAGTGACATATTCAGAAAAGGTTGAAACTTATGCTTTTCTAACAGCGTAGTTCTTAGGTACACAACAGTGTAGTTCTTAGGTACACAAGGGGGCATAATATCTGGTATAGCTCCTAACATGTATGTTTTAAATTTGTACAGAAGTACTCTTTGTGAATTTTTTTTGCTTGTGTTTTCCTGTCATAAAACACTAAAGAGTTCCTTAAAAGGATGCAAAACAGGCTGAGAGGGCAGAAGAAGGGAAAGTAAACTAGATTCAGGATGAAGGGAGCACCTTTAGCCTTATTCAAGAACAGAAAGCTATTTGCCAGACTTTGCCTCCTTGTACAGAAGGGCTTAGTGTTTTTCCCCTCTATCCTTTACCTGACACCTTAAGAAATGCCAACCTCCTTTTTTGATAAAAAATACATTTCCTTTGGAGAGGGGAGTCATATATAGTTAAGTGCTAGTGCAGCGCCCCCGAGTCCTGGTCGTGCAGTATTGTCGCTCTGCCACTAAGGGGAATGATAGTACGTCTGATTGTACTAAAAGAGTTCACTTGACCAGTAGTGTTGAGCATTCCGATACCGCAAGTATCGAGTATCAGTCGATATTTGAGGTATCGGAATTCCGATACCGAGTTCTGATATTTTTGTGATATCGGAAATCGGAATCGGAAGTTCCCAGTGTATGGTTCCCAGGGTCTGGAGGAGAGGACACTCTCCTTCAGGCCCTGGGATCCATATTCATGTAAAAAATAAAGAATAAAAATAAAAAATATGGATATACTCATCCCTCCGACGGCCCCTGGACCTTTGCGGTGCAACCGGCAGGCTCCGTTCCTAAGAATGCAGTGAGTGTACAGGACCTGCGATGACGTCATAGTCTTGTGATTGGTCGCGTGACCACTCATGTGACCGCTCATGTGACCGCGACGTCATCGAAGGTCCTTCACTCACTGCATTCTTAGGAACGGAGGCTGCCGGTTGCACCGCTAAGGTCCAGGGTCCGTCGGAGGGGTGAGTATATCCATATTTTTTATTTTTATTCTTTATTTTTTACATGAATATGGATCCCAGGGCCTGAAGGAGAGTTTCCTCTCCTTCAGACCCTGGAAACCATCCAGGATACCTTCTGATATTTGTGTCCCATTGACTTGTATTGGTATCGGGTATTGGTATTGGCGATATCCGATATTTTTTGGATATCGGCCGATCCATTCCGATACCGATACTTTTGAATATCGGAAGGTATCGCTCAACACTACTGACCAGGTATCACAGTCACACATTACACTTCACACTTCGGCCACCAGGGGGAGCAAAAGATTCTATTTACTAGGCCACTCCCCACACTCTGGTAAAACTGTGGGTTGGATAGGAAGTTAGGGAGAAAGGTACCTGGGTGAGACCCAGAGAAGACCTGTCATGCAGACAGGGAGAAAAGGAGGAACATCTGAGCTGCAGACAGAGGTCCCTGTCAGGGGTGGGATCCTGGCAGAGACTTAGCGAGAGATAGATCGTTACGGGGCCGCGCCTGCACTTCATTGCGGTGGCATCCAAAGAAAGGACAAGAAGCGGAGTATATTGTTGGAGATGTGAGAAACGAGATCACAGCACAAGGAGATAATACCGGGAGGAGTCGTGCCCTAAGATCGTGGCAACATCCTTCTGAGGTGCATAGCCGGTGGCAGGAACACCGAGGGAGTACTGGCTCTACGCCTTACTCCAGACCATGGCAGGGCAGTTAACTTTAGGTTGGCTGTCTCACCTTTTTACCTAAGCAGACAACGGAGGCAATTGTGGGAGAGGGGCGTCTCTAGGGTCCCTATAAAAAAGCTCCAGGCCTACCCCGTCATACGGGTGCGTCCTATTCATATCATCTGGGGGACAGAGAGAGAACATCAGAGAACATATACAAGAGTTGTGAGGACTATCCCTCCCTCCCTACTATACTCAGCAGGGAGGTACTACAACACACAGGCGCAAGTAGGAAGGCTACTGATTTCCACCTGCAAAGGGAACTCTGGATGTGCCTTCGGACCGGCCGGACTCAGCTAGCCCTGTTAGCAGTGCTCTGGATTGTGGATGCCAAAGTCTACAGTAAAAGGTAAAGAGACTGCAACCCTGTGTCCTCGTTATTTACTGTGACCTACACCATTACCATCTGCACCTCGAGGAAAGCCCTGGGGACACACTTTACCTGTGGGAGGTATACCATCTAGCTGCCATTCCATCACCCCAGCGGACCCCTAGCAGCGTCGGTCACTCTGACCGAATACCACAGGTGGTGTCACGAACACTTGACAAACTCCTACCTACACCTTTAATTGGACGCCCCTTAGCAGGGTCATGGACCAGGTCGGGCCACCTTGATATCCCCAGAACCGAGACAGAGAGACCCAGTACCGAGTACCCCACTGCCCTGCGTCTGGGGGCACTCCACTAACGGCTCAGTAGGAAAGGGGATATGATTGTTAGGCTCACATTGGGCATTGGCACACTCAGGAACCTCAGGAGCAGCAGGATGAATGAAGTGGAACCCAGCAGGGAAGGAAGAAAGTTAAAGCACAATATGTACAGAAGCGCACCAAAAAGAGACTCAGTCCCACTAAACAGTTGTATGTCTTAATGGGTCTTATATAGGTCTAGGAAGATGACGTCATAGATCCATGCTGGGCAACTTGCAAAACCTGACATGGAGCACAACAAAATGCACCAGATCAAGGAGCCCGGGACAAGTGTGTAACATTGACTCACCTGGGCAGGAATCCCGCGTGCCCATTGTATCTTTCTATGGTTTGTACGCCATTGAACGTTGGAATGCTAGGTGCACTATTTGTATTGGTAGAACATGTTACTTGTTACCTGAAATTCTCAGTGAAAGATGTAGCTGAAAAATGCATAATATCATTTTTAACTTTGCAGAAAAAGACAACTTAAAGAAGTATTTTTAAGTTGACTCTTCAGCAGTTCAGAGCAATGCAATCTCCTTAAAGTTTCCTGGTTGCAAGCAGGGTGGGCTCTCTTCATTGAATGAGAACTCTTGTAATTTAATTGTAGTATTAATAAGACTTTAAGGCCCAGTATAAGATCTGCTATAACATATTCAGCTATTAGTGATTTGTTCAGAGTCTACAATGTTATCCTCATATTTCAAGTACAAACAAGGAGCAAATGCAGTGCCCCAGAGTCCTGGTCGTTGCAGTAATGTAATTCTTCCACCAGGGGGAGTGATATTACGTCTGAAGGTAATAAAGGAGATCTTCCTACCAGGTATCACAAACCATACACCACACTTCACACTCCAGACAACCAGGGGGAGCCTTGCTCCTATCTACTAGGGCACTCCTCACAGAAGGGTAAAACTGGTGGGCTGGATAGAAAGTTAGAGAGAAGCTGGCTGGGCTTTGCCCAGGCAACACCTGTCAGGCAGACAGGGGGAAAGGAGGAACATCGGAGCTGCAGACAGAGGGCCCCTGGCAGGGGCGGGATCCTGTCGGAGGTCTAGCTAGAACAGAAATATATAAGAAAAAACCTGGCACTCAACTTATATATAGGCGGTTTATTATTCAAGTAACAAAAACGTTTCAGTCACCAATTTGACCGAGGGTGAGTATATACCTAATAGGAATATACTCACCCTCGGACGCGCCCTGCTTCTTTCCGGCAGCCTTCCTTCCTAAGAATGAGCGCGTGAAGGACCTTAGATGACGTCGCGGCTTGTCCATGTGACCGCTCGCGACCAATCACAAGCTGCGACGTCACCGCAGGTCATTCACGCGCTCATTCTTAGGAAGGAAGCCTGCCGGTTAGTACCAGGGCGCGTCCGAGGGTGAGTATATCAATATTTTTTATTTTGATTCTTTATTTTACACTTAAATATGGATCCCAGGGCCTGAAGGAGAGTTTCCTCTCCTTCAGACCCTGGGAACCATAGTATCCCATTGCACTGCATTGGGTTTCGTGTTTCGGCTGACCCCAACCCCGACTTTTTTATAGGATCGGCCAATTTCACTCGACCCAACTTTTGAGAAAGTCGGGTTTCGTGAAACCCGACCCGATCCTATAAAAATAAAAGTCGCTCAACCCTAGTGTTGAGTTTTCCGATACTGCAAATATCGGGTATCGGCCGATATTCGCTGTATCAGAATTCCGATACCGAGTTCCGATATTTTTGTGATATCGGAAATCGGAATCGGAAGTTCCTATAAGTTCACAGGCATGTGCGGTGCGTATGGTTCCCAGGGTCTGGAGGAGAGGAGACTCTCCTCCAGGCCCTGGGATCCATATTCATGTAAAAAATAAAGAATAAAAATAAAAAATATGGATATACTCACCCCTCCGACGGACCCGGACCTCAGCCGTGCAACCGTTCCTAAGAATGCAGTGAGTGTAGGACCTGCGATGACGTCGCGGCTTGTGATTGGTCGCGTGAGCGGTCACATGAGCGGTCACACGACCAATCACAAGCCGCGACGCCATCGAAGGTCCTTCACTCTGCATTCTTAGGAACGGAGTCAGACGCTTGCAGCTGTGACAGACAGGGGCTGTCCGAGAGTGAGTATATCCATATTTTTTATTTTTATTCTTTACTTTTTACATGAATATGGATCCCAGGGCCTGAAGGAGAGTTTCCTCTCCTTCAGACCCTGGGAACCATCCAGGATCACTTCCGATATTTGTGTCCCATTGACTTGTATTGGTATCGGGTATCGGTATCGGCGATATCCGATATTTTTTGGATATCGGCCGATCCAATCCGATACCGATACTTTCAAATATCAGAAGGTATCGCTCAACACTACCGCTGATATATAAGTTGAGTGCCAGGTTTTTTCTTATATATGGTTAAGGTGTTGGAACCTACCTGGGCACCTCTTATTGAAGCTGTGCACACATTTATTTGCTAAATAGCTAGAACAGAAAGACACGGAGCTGCGCCTGCCCCACATGCGGCAGCATCCTAAGAACGAACACGAAGAGAACTGTGTTGTAGAGGGAGAGAAATGAAGTCATAGCACAAGGAGAAAACACTAGGAGGAGTTCTGCCCTGAAATAGGCTGCCTCCTTCTGAGGCGCGCAGCCGGTGGCCGGAACACCGAGGGAGTAATTGTCTCTACAGTCAATTCCAAGTTGGCTGCCCGACCTTAATACCTAAGAAGACACAGTAGAAACTTGTGGGGGTTGGGGCGTCTCTAGGGTCCCTATAAACAAGCCTCAGGCCATCAGTCATACGGGTTTGTCCTATCCACACCATCTGGGGGACAGAGAGGAAGAAATAACATCTAGAACATCTACAAGAGTTGTGAGGACCTTACCGGGAAGCTCAGCAGGGAGGTACTACAACACACAGGTGCTAATAGGAAGGCTACTGATTTCCACCTGGATAAGTGGACTCTGGATTTGCCTTCGGACCGGCCGGACTCTGCCTACCCTGTGGTCTGTACCCTGGACTGTGGATGCTGAAGCCTCCAGTAAAGGTAAAGAGACTGCAACCTTGTGTCCTCGTTATTCTCTGCGCCTTACATCATCCACATCACCATCTACACATCTGGGAAGCCCTGGGGATACACTTCACCTCTGGGAAGGTATACCATCTAGCTGCCATAACATCACCCCAGTGGACCACTAAGCAGCGTCGGTCACCCTGACCGAATACCACAGGTGGCGTCACAAACTATCCCTTTAAAGACCTTTTCCAAAACCATAAAAACTCTCTTCTTTATTGGACGCCCCTCAAAGGGCCATGGACCAGGTTGGGCCACCGTGACATCCCCGCAGAGCACTGAATGACCCGGTGCCGAGTACCCCATTGCCCTTATACGTCTGGGGGGGGGGGGGCGATCCACAAGCAAAGCACAAAAAGGGTTTTATCTGAGAATAACAATTTTGCCAATTAAAGTTGTGCTAACCTCATAAGGTTGTATGACACACAACCATGAATACACATGAAAATAGCTGCTGAAGAACCACGGGTCTTCTAACCAGGAAAGAGACTGGTGACTTATAACTGTATCTCTTCATAAGTCGAGAGGGAGAGGAGGGAAGGAGATAGAGGGGAGCCGCTAACTACTGTATAGAAATCAATGGACTGCAGAAAGCTGGCTGGGATGTTATCCCCTCTCCTGCAATTTAATTACTGCACACTCTTGTAAATGGTCTGGGAAGGCACTGGTGGCCGAGCTCCATGGAAACGAGCTGTATAAAACAAAAGATAAGCTCTCTCATTCCCAGAGAATGCAGCAGATAGAAAAGCAAGTCAATTGCAAATTTGCTTATTCCCATGCCTCTAACTAATAATACCCCTTTAAGGCCTTATATTTACTAATGAATAATGATATATTTAGCAGGAAATCCTTTTTAAGGTATTAGTTATAAAAATTAAAATTTTATAAAAGAACGCACAGTGGAAAAATAAATAAAAACAAAAATCGCTCTGACCTAATGTAAGGCAGAGAGAACATTACAGCTTCATGGAAATGTTGTTTGTATCAATATAATTATCTGTTATTTTCCTTGTTTGTACTGATTAATAAAGTGTGCTGAACAGATATGTTTATTTTCCTCCGGTAGACATTTTACACATTAGAACATGAGACGTACGTGCTGTTTCTTGTGATTATTTAATTAATAATCTCTGTTTTCTAAGGGCTTTGATTTTGTGAAGATGCTGGAGAGATGCCTTATGCACATTCGGAGAAGTAACACTTGCAGCGCCGCTCACAAGCAACTTCTAAAGCTGCAGATATTCGCCATACATTACTATTTACATCACTGACAGAAGACATCACCACTATATTGTACATTTTAGTATTCATGGTAACTTCGTAACACTGTTAAGCTGACATTAAAAATGTTGGTGGTGATGGTTTACAATATATATAATCCAAAAATGTAGCAATTATTTCATCTGATACTTTAAATGTAAATGTAAATACTCCATTTACACCTTTGGCCTGGGACAGCTCATAGAATCTCACGGCTTTCAGTATCACCTCTATGCTGATGACACACAGATCTACATCTCTGGACCAGATATCACCTCCCTACTAACCAGAATCCCTCAATGTCTGTCCACTATTTCATCCTTCTTCTCCGCTAGATTTCTGAAACTTAACATGGACAAAACAGAATTCATCATCTTTCCCCCATCTCACGCGACCCCCCCCAACGAACCTAACTATTACAGTAAATGGCTGCCCACTCTCCCCAGTCCCACAAGCTCGCTGCCTCGGGGTAATCCTTGACGCTGATCTCTCCTTCAAACCACATATCCAAGCCCTTTCCACTTCCTGCCGACTTCAACTCAAAAATATTTCATGAATCCGTTCATTCCTTAACCAAGAATCTGAAAAATTCCTAGTCCATGACCTCATCATCTCTCGCCTTGACTACTGCAACCTCCTGCTCTGTGGCCTCCCCTCGAACACTCTCGCACCCCTCCAATCTATTCTAAACTCTGCTGCCCGACTAATCCGCCTGTCCCCCCGCTATTCCCCGGCCTCTCCCCTCTGTCAATCCCTTCACTGGCTCCCCATTGCCCAGAGACTCCAGTACAAAACCCTAACCATGACATACAAAGCCATCCACAACCTATCTCCTCCTTACATCTGTGACCTCGTCTCCCGGTACTTTCCAACCTCCGATCCTCACAAGATCTCCTTCTCTACTCCCCTCTTATCTCCTCTTCCCACAATCGTATACAAAATTTCCCTCGTGTATCACCCCTACTCTGGAACCCTCTACCACAACACATCAGACTCTCGCCTACCATTGAAATCTTCAAAAAGAACCTGAAGACCTACCTCTTCCGACAAGCCTACAACCTGCAGTAACCACCGATCGACCAAACCGCTGCATGACCAGCTCTATCCTCGCCTACTGTATTCTCACCCATCCTTTGTAGATTGTGAGCCTTCACTGGCAGGGTCCTCTCTCCTCCTGTACCAGTTATGACTTGTATTGTTTAAGATTATTGTACTTGTTTTTATTATGTATACCCCTCCTCACATGTAAAGCGTCATGGAATAAATGGCGCTATAACAATAAATAATAATAATAATAATAATAATAATAATAATACTTTAACAATTATGTTATTTATTTATTTTACTATGAACATGTCTTGGAAAAAAAAACAATTAAAATTGCAAGAGTATAAATGGGTCAAACTTGCTGCAACAATAGATTTGATACATATAAATACTATAAATTCCCTTAATATAATGGTGTGTTATATCACTACGATATGCCATAGCATTTTGATGGCGGGACCCCTGCTGAAAACGTAAACCAAAGGATGACAATCATTTAAGCACGTGCACCCTCAGTTTCTTGATATACAGTATAGGGAACTTCATAACAAACCGTGCAGCGTTACTTAACTAGCGCTGTGACACCTTCACTGTAAGGATTTTAGCGCTGTGGCATCAATACCTATAGTGGTAAAAATAATAGCCCTTTAAATGATTTACTGGAATGAGCTTTTGTGATATCACATATAACAGTATAATTAAAATAAGAATTCTTGTCTCTGTAGATAAAACACATATATTACCTACTAAGGGCTTCCTAAAAAGACTGACTAAACACTTTTGACCCTATTCATCAAGGCCAGGATTATTCACGCTTGTTCGGGATTTTGGGTCCATTGGGAGGTCCTATTATTGACTGAAAGGTCCCTTTATATAATCAATGTCCTATAATGACTAGTGCATTGGCAAGGGATAAAAGAGCAAGGTATGTCAAGCAGCCCATCATCCTAGCAAACAATTTGAGCCCCAGGGATTAGACTCCCCACCGTTGACACATCTACATGACACCCTTCACTTAAAGGATTTGGATTATGACATTCCATTAATTTTGACTATATCTGGATTTATACTTTTTAAACCTTTTATTGCATTCTGTTAATATATATATATGTATTTAATAATATTATTATAATTTAATCTCGTGTATACATACAGTGGCAAGATGTTGTAGCTGTTTGTTCCAGTTCACATGTACCAGCAAAGTAAGAGCTTCCTGGAACTATTGATGTCAGAGAAGGTTAGATCTACATTTTTTCTGGAAAAACAATTATATGAGCCCTTTTTGTGCTCAATTATTTCAGGTTTAGGAAAAGCTTTCATTATTTGGAGAAATTACCGTAATGTTGTTTTGCAGCCGGCGATGAAAATACAGGCTAAAGCACACAAAGTGCTGACAAGAGAGGCTTCCTCCCATCATCTGGGTAATCGCATTTCTATTCATTGAGGAGGGAGTTCTTGCTGTTCTACAGAATGTTTTTATGCCCTAAATAATTGCTCCTGAGGACGAAACATCGGATTGTGAAACATTTATTGTTTTTATTTTCCACAAATATTGCGGAAATTACTACTATTTCCAAAGAAAAATTACGACTCATAGATTTTTCATCAGATATCTCCCATGCGAGGTAAAGAAAGATATAGTAATCATTGATATGGCCTTCATTTTTTCCTTCTTAGATATATCACTGTTACAGACTGACTTTTCCTTTGGCTGCATCCACTATCGGGCACCACTTCTCCAGTTCTAGTGGTATGAAATTCAATGGGGCACTTGCAGCTAATCATACCATACCTGGGACCATACTTAGGGGGGCCTAGCCATGAAAAGTAATGTGTATAAGCATGTTAATATAGGTCCTACTTATACAAGATTACACACCTAAAATTTAAAAATGGTCAGGTTAGTAAATCAAACATTGGAGAGAGAACCAGACCTATTCATAATTATTAGGACGAGGGTCACTTTCTCTGAGCACATTGTGGAGTAACAGACAGGTCAGTAAGTCTTTCTTGATAATCCTGTTATCAATATGTCCTTAATAATCTATGGACATATTTTAGGTTTTGGTGTCACTTAATTCCCTATTTAAATTCTCATGTGGCTACTGATGCTTATATTGTCTTACATCTCTGGTGTTCTTGTATTATTTATCATGGTTTGCTCATATAGCGCCATCGTACTCCACACACATTATCATCATTGTCCCCATTATGGCTGACAATCTAAATTTCCTATCACTATGTCTTTGTAGTATGGGTGGAAACTAGAGGAAACTCACGCAAACACGGGGAGAACATACAAACTCCTTACAGATGTTGTTCTTGGTGAGATTTGAACCCAGAACCCCAACCGTGCAAATTAACAGTGCTAACCACTGAGCCACATGAATTGACAATTTATATTCAGACCCAGATTCTGGACTTGACTCCTGGTCTGTTTGTTTAGTTTGCTTAGCCATCTTCACAGCCTGATCTTCTGGACTTGAAACTTGTCTATTGCATCGGTACACTATTGACATCTGATTTTGCCATTGTTCTGGCCTTGCTGACCACTCCGCACACTCCATCAACCATCAGTTTCTTGTGGAGGTAATCTTGGGCCTCTGCAGCAAGGTCCAGATCCCTGTATAAGAGTGAAAGAGTGAATACAATACCCTTGGGGATCGGTAAACGGACTGGCTTGCACCAAGGCTGTTTTCAGTTGATAGATACGTACAATGTCTTAAATTATTATTATTAAATTATTATAATTTATTATAATGTAGCTATTATTTTATTTGTTATTAAGGCTATTAGGTGTTCTGTGGGGGAGCCATACACTTTCTTTCTGTTCACAATCTGGATTTCATCCGATTAATCTAGCTCCAATGAAAAACTCTACATCAGGCTCACACGTTTCAGTTTTAGCACAAGTAGTTTTTTCACCAGGAGGTTTGGATGGAATACATACTGTACTGTAACCAAATTTATTTCAGGATAAATAAGAACTATTCAGAAAGCATCCAAACTATCAGAATAGCCCATCAACAGGTTCCGTTCGATATAGGGGCTACACGTGCAACTCTCGCGTGGGTGATGCTAGAATGTGAGGTATTGCTTAAAGCTCTCTCTTAAAGAGGGCAGTTGTAGTTCCAGGCAACAAAATAGATAAATCAATTCTTTTCATTTCTCTAATACAGCACATCATATTGATATTTTATGGCTGGCTTTGTTTGCTGTTTGTATTAACCCTAAGATTGGCCATTTGTGTTACTTACCTGACAACTCTTAGAATCTGCTTATATTTGCTATTTTATTAATGGTGTTTTTCTGCGTTACTGTGTGAAAGCAATTATTATATTCTGTATAGATATGACCCTCGTCTTCTCACCACATAACTCTCTTCTCATTGCCTCTAGATTAGGGGTGCACAACTTTTTTTAGTCTGGAGGTCACATTGTCATCCTTTCCTACTTTAAGGAGCTTCAATAAAACTTGAGCTGCTTTTTAAATACAAAATAACGTGTTTTTTTTATATACACTTACTTTTAGAATTGCTCACTGTTCCCTAAATGCTGCTGTTCACATCTTTTCTATTTAGTGGTATGCACATCACTCACATTTCACACACATGCAACACACACTGATCACATGTCAAACATACACAAAACACACACACCGCTCACATATCAGACACATGCAGCACACACACAGCTCACATATCAGAGACATGCAGCACACACACCGCTCACATATCAGAGACATGCAGCACACACAGCTCACATAGCAGAGACATGCAGCACACACAGCTCACATAGCAGAGACATGCAGCACACACGGCTCACATAGCAGAGACATGCAGCACACACACCGCTCACATATCAGAGACATGCAGCACACACACCGCTCACATATATCAGACACATGCAGCACACACATGGCTCACATATCAGACTCATGAAGCACACACACGGCTCACATATCAGAGACATGCAGCACACACACGGCTCACATATCAGACAAATGCAGCAGACACACGGCTCACATATCAGAGACATGCAGCACACACAGCTCTAATATCAGACACATACAGCACACACACGGCTCACATATCAGATTCATGCAGCACACACAGCTCACATATCAGACACATGCAGCACACACACCGCTCACATATCAGACACATGCTGAACACACACAGCTCACATATCAGACACATGCAGCACACACATAGCTCACATGTCAGGCACATGCAGCACACACACAGCTCACATATCAGAGACATGCAGCACACACACGGCTCACATATCAGAGACATGCCGCACACACACCGCTCACATATCAGAGACATGCAGCACACACACCGCTCACATATCAGAGACATGCAGCACACACAGCTCACATAGCAGAGACATGCAGCACACACAGCTCACATAGCAGAGACATGCAGCACACACACCGCTCACATATCAGAGACATGCAGCACACACACCGCTCACATATATCAGACACATGCAGCACATACACGGCTCACATATCAGAGACATGCAGCACACACATGGCTCACATATCAGACTCATGCGGCACACACACGGCTCACATATCAGACACATGTAGCACACACACGGCTCACATATCAGAGACATGCAGCACACACACGGCTCACATATCAGACAAATGCAGCAGACACACGGCTCACATATCAGAGACATGCAGCACACACACACGGCTCACATATCAGACACATGCAGCACACATACGGCTCACATATCAGATTCATGCAGCACACACAGCTCACATATCAGACACATGCAGCACACACACCGCTCACATATCAGACACATGCAGAACACACACAGCTCACATATCAGACACATGCAGCACACACATAGCTCACATGTCAGGCACATGCAGCACACAAACAGCTCACATATCAGAGACATGCAGCACACACGCCGCTCACATATCAGAGACATGCACACACACCGCTCACATATCAGAGACATGCAGCACACACAGCTCACATAGCAGAGACATGCAGCACACACACCGCTCACATATCAGAGACATGCAGCACACACACCGCTCACAAATCAGACACATGCAGCAAACACACGGCTCACATATCAGAGACATGCAGCACACACATGGCTCACATATCAGACACATGCAGCAGACACACGGCTCACATATCAGAGTCATGCAGCACACACAGCTCTAATATCAGACAAATACAGCACACACACGGCTCACATATCAGATTCATGCAGCACACACAGCTCACATATCAGACACATGCAGCACACACACGGCTCACATATCAGACACATGCAGCACACACAGCTCACATATCAGACACATGCAGAACACTCACAGCTCACATATAAGAGACATGCAGCACACACACGGCTCACATATCAGACACATGCAGCACACACACGGCTGACATATCAGACACATGCAGCACACACAGCTCACATATCAGACACATGCAGCACACACACCGCTTACATATCAGACACATGCAGAACACACACAGCTCACATATCAGACACATGCAGCACACGCAGCTCACATATCAGACACATGCAGAACACTCACAGCTCACATATAAGAGACATGCAGCACACACGGATCACATATCAGGTACATGCAGCACTCACACAGCTCACATATGAGACACATACAGCACACACACAGCTCACATATAAGAAACATGCAGCACACACAGCTCACATATCAGACACATGCAGCACACACACCGCTCATATATCAGACACATGCAGAACACTCACAGCTCACATATAAGAGACATGCAGCACACACATGGCTCACATATCAGGCACATGCAGCACACACATAGCTCACATATCAGACACAAGCAGGACACACACAGCTCTCATATCAGACATGCAGCACACACACGGCTCACATATCAGACACATGCAGCACACACACAACTCACATATCAGAGACATGCAGCACACACACGGCTCACATATCAGACACATGCAGCACACACACGGCTCACATATCAGACACATGCAGCACACACACCGCTCACATATCAGACACATGCAGCACACACACGGCTCACATATCAGACACATGCAGCACACACACCGCTCACATATCAGGCACATGCAGCACACACACGGCTCACATATCAGACACATGCAAAACACACACCGCTCACATATCAGACACGTGCAGCACACACACGGCTCACATATCAGACACATGCAGCACACACACCGCTCACATATCAGACACATGTAGGACACACACGGCTCACATATCAGACACATGCAACACACACACCGCTCACATATCAGACACGTGCAGCACACACATGGCTCACATATCAGACACATGCAGCACACACACCGCTCACATATCAGACACATGCAGGACACACACGGCTCACATATCAGACACATGCAGCACACACACCGCTCACATATCAGACACATGCAGCACACACACGGTTCACATATCAGACACATGCAGCACACACACCGCTCACATATCAGACACATGCAGCACACACACGGCTCACATATCAGACACATGCAGCACACACACCTCTCACATATCATGCACATGCAGCACACACATGGCTCACATATCAGACACATGCAACACACACACCGCTCACATATCAGACACGTGCAGCACACACACGGCTCACATATCAGACACATGCAGCACACACACCGCTCACATATCAGACACATGCAGGACACACACGGCTCACATATCAGACAAATGCAGCACACACACCGCTCACATATCAGACACATGCAGCACACACACGACTCACATATCAGACACATGCAGCACACACACCGCTCACATATCAGGCACATGCAGCACACACACGGCTCAAATATCAGACACATGCAACACACACACCGCTCACATATCAGACACGTGCAGTACACACACGGCTCACATATCAGACACATGCAGGACACACACGGCTCACATATCAGACACATGCAGCACACACACCGCTCACATATCAGACACATGCAGGACACACACGGCTCACATATCAGACACATGCAGCACACACACCGCTCACATATCAGACACATGCAGCACACACACAACTCACATATCAGAGACATGCAGCACACACACCGCTCACATATCAGACACATGCAGCACACACAGCTCACATATCAGACACATGCAGAACACTCACAGCTCACATATAAGAGACATGCAGCACACACACGGCTCACATATCAGACACATGCAGCACACACACGGCTCACATATCAGACACATGCAGCACACACAGCTCACATATCAGACACATGCAGCACACACACCGCTTACATATCAGACACATGCAGCACACACAGCTCACATATCAGACACATGCAGCACACACACCGCTCATATATCAGACACATGCAGAACACTCACAGCTCACATATAAGAGACATGCAGCACACACACGGCTCACATATCAAGCACATGCAGCACACACATAGCTCACATATCAGATACATGCAGGACACACACAGCTCTCATATCAGACATATGCAGCACACACACGGCTCACATATCAGACACATGCAGCACACACACACAACTCACATATCAGAGACATGCAGCACACACACCGCTCACATATCAGACACATGCAGCACCCACACGGCTCACATATCAGACACATGCAGCACACACACTGCTCACATATCAGACACATGCAGCACACACACGGCTCACATATCAGACACATGCAGCACACACACCGCTCACATATCAGGCACATGCAGCACACACACGGCTCACATATCAGACACATGCAACACACACACCGCTCACATATCAGACACGTGCAGCACACACACGGCTCACATATCAGACACATGCAGCACACACACCGCTCACATATCAGACACATGCAGGACACACACGGCTCACATATCAGACACATGCAACACACACACCGCTCACATATCAGACACGTGCAGAACACACACGGCTCACATATCAGACACATGCAGCACACACACCGCTCACATATCAGACACATGCAGGACACACACGGCTCACATATCAGACACATGCAGCACACACACCACTCACATATCAGACACATGCAGCACACACACGGCTCACATATCAGACACATGCAGCACACACACGGCTCACATATCAGACACATGCAGCACACACACCGCTCACATATCAGGCACATGCAGCACACACATGGCTCACATATCAGACACATGCAACACACACACCGCTCACATATCAGACATGTGCAGCACACACACGGCTCACATATCAGACACATGCAGCACACACACCGCTCACATATCAGACACATGCAGGACACACACGGCCCACATATCAGACATATGCAGCACACACACCGCTCACATATCAGACACATGCAGCACACACACGGCTCACATATCAGACACATGAAGCACACACACCGCTCACATATCAGGCACATGCAGCACACACACGGCTCACATATCAGACACATGCAACACACACACCGCTCACATATCAGACACGTGCAGCACACACACGGCTCACATATCAGAAACATGCAGCACACACACCGCTCACATATCAGACACATGCAGGACACACACGGCTCACATATCAGACACATGCAGCACACACACCGCTCACATATCAGACACATGCAGCACACACACAACTCACATATCAGAGACATGCAGCACACACACCGCTCACATATCAGACACATGCAGCACACACACGGCTCACATATCAGACACATGCAGGACACACACGGCTCACATATCAGACACATGCAGCACACACACGGCTCACATATCAGACACATGCAGCACACACACAGCTCACATATGAGACACATGCAGCACACACGGCTCACATATCAGACACATGCCGCACACACATGGCTCACATATCAGACACATGCAGCACACACACGGCTCACATATCAGACTCATGCAGCACACACACGGCTCACATATCAGACACATACAGCACACACACGGCTCACATATCTGTTATGGATCCCAATGGCTAGGGGATCGCACTGGACAAGCAAAAAATAACTCAAATAACGGACGAGCTCTAGGGTGATGGAACCTGGGCTGACCGCTGCCCTACTCCTGACAAACACAACTAGAAATAGCCAGGGAGCGTGCCTACGTTGATTCTTGACGCCTCGCACCAGCCTAAGAGCTAACTTGCACTGCAGAGAAAATAAAGACCTAACTTGCCTCCAGAGAAATAAACCCCAAAGGTATAGTTGCCCCCCACATGTATTGACGGTGAAAATGAGAGGAAGGCACGCACATAGATATGAAAATAGAGTTAGCAAAACGAGGCCCGCTATAACTAGAAAGCAGAAGGATACAAAAGGGGTCTGAGCGGTCAGCAAAAAACCCTAATCAAAAACCATCCTGAGATTACAAGCACCCATGTGCCAACTCATGGCACATGGGGAGCACCTCAGCCCACTAGAGCTTCCAACTAGCATAGAGTAATATTTAGCAAGCTGGACAAAAAACAAAACAACTGAAAAGCATAACTTAGCTTATCCTGAGAGATCTGGAAGCAGGTAGTCAGAACCAAACTGAGCACATCTGAGTACATTGATAGCCGGCAAGGGACTGACAGGAAACCCAGGTTAAATAGGAAACATCCAGCCTCAGATGGACAGGTGGAAACCAGAGACCGCAACCCACCAAAGTCACCCAGTACCAGTTGTAACCACCAGAGGGAGCCCAAAAACGGAATCCACAACAGTACCCCCCCCTTGAGGAGGGGTCACCGAACCCTCACGAGAACCCCCAGGGCGATCAGGATGAGCTCTATGGAAGGCGCGGACCAAATCAGTCGCATGAACATCAGAGGCGACCACCCAGGAATTATCCTCCTGACCATAACCCTTCCACTTAACCAAATACTGGAGTTTACGTCTGGAAACACGAGAATCCAAGATCTTCTCAACAACATACTCCAATTCTCCCTCCACCAGCACCGGAGCAGGAGGCTCAACCGAAGGAACAACGGGCACCTCATACCTCCGCAATAACGACCGATGGAACACGTTATGAATAGCAAACGATGCTGGGAGATCCAAACGAAAAGATACAGGGTTAAGAATCTCCAAGATCTTATAAGGACCGATGAACCGAGGCTTGAACTTGGGAGAAGAGACCTTCATAGGGACAAAACGAGAAGACAACCACACCAAGTCCCCAACACGAAGTTGGGGACCCACGCGGCAACGGCGATTAGCAAACTGCTGAGCCTTCTCCTGAGACAACCACCTGATTCCAAATCTGATGTAGCCTGTCCACCACCACGTCCACTCCAGGACAATCCGAAGGCTCCACCTGACCAGAGGAAAAACGAGGATGAAACCCCGAATTACAAAAGAAAGGAGAAACCAAAGTAGCAGAACTAGCCCGATTATTAAGGGCAAATTCGGCCAGTGGCAAAAAGGCAACCCAGTCATCTTGATCAGCAGAAACAAAACACCTTAAATAAGTTTCCAAGGTCTGATTAGTTCGCTCCGTCTGGCCATTCATCTGAGGATGGAATGCAGACGAGAAAGACAAATTAATGCCCATCTTAGCACAAAACGTCCGCCAAAATGTAGACACAAACTGGGATCCCCTGTCAGAAACGATATTCTCCGGAATCCCATGCAAACGAACCACGTTCTGAAAAAATAAAGGGACCAACTCAGAGGAGGAAGGCAACTTAGGCAAGGGTACCAAATGAACCATCTTAGAAAAGCGGTCACACACAACCCAGATAACGGACATTTTCTGTGAGACAGGGAGATCTGAAATAAAATCCATGGAAATGTGCGTCCAAGGCCTCTTTGGGATAGGCAAGGATAACAACAACCCACTGGCCCGAGAACAGCAAGGCTTAGCCCGAGCACACACTCCACAAGACTGCACAAAGGTGCGCACATCCTTTGACAAGGAAGGCCACCAAAAAGACCTGGCCACCAAGTCTCTAGTACCAAATATTCCCGGATGACCAGTCAACACAGAAGAATGGACCTCGGAGATGACTCTACTGGTCCAATCATCCGGAACAAACAGTCTTTCTGGTGGACAACGATCAGGTTTATCCGCCTGAAACTCCTGCAATGCACGACGCAAGTCTGGGGAGACGGCGGACAATATTACCCCATCCCTAAGGATACCAGTAGGCCCAGAGTCTCCAGGAGAGTCAGGCACAAAACTCCTGGAAAGAGCATCTGCCTTCACATTCTTTGAACCTGGCAGGTATGAAACCACAAAATTGAAACGAGAAAAAAACAACGACCAACGAGCCTGTCTAGGATTCAGATGCCTGGCAGACTCAAGGTAAATCAGATTTTTGTGATCAGTCAAGACCACCACACGATGTCTAGCACCCTCAAGCCAATGACGCCACTCCTCAAATGCCCACTTCATGGCCAAAAGCTCCCGATTACCCACATCATAATTGCGCTCGGCGGGCGAGAATTTTCTAGAAAAGAACGCACATGGCTTCATCACCGAGCCATCGGAACTTCTCTGTGACAAAACCACCCCCGCTCCAATCTCGGAAGCATCAACCTCAACCTGAAAAGGAAGTGAAACATCTGGTTGACATAACACAGGAGCAGAAGAAAACCGGCGCTTAAGTTCCCGAAAGGCCTCCACAGCCGTAGGAGACCAATTATCAACATCAGCACCCCTTTTAGTCAAATCAGTCAAAGGTTTAACAACACTGGAAAAATTAGCAATGAACCGACGATAAAAATTAGCAAAACCCAAGAACCTCTGAAGACTCTTAACAGATGTAGGTCGTGTCCAGTCACAAATCGCCTGAACCTTGACGGGATCCATCTCAATAGTAGAAGGAGAAAAAATGTACCCCAAAAAAGAAATCTTCTGGACTCCGAAGAGACATTTCGAGCCCTTCACAAACAGAGAATTGGCCCGCAGGACTTGAAACACCTTCCTGACCTGTAGAACATGAGACTCCCAGTCATCAGAAAACACCAAAATATCATCCAAATACACAATCATAAACTTATCCAGATATTCACGGAAAATATTGTGCATAAAGGACTGAAAGACTGAAGGAGCATTAGAAAGTCCAAAAGGCATTACCAAATACTCAAAATGGCCCTCAGGCGTATTAAATGCGGTTTTCCACTCATCACCCTGCTTTATCCGCACAAGATTATACGCACCGCGAAGATCTATCTTAGTGAACCACCTAGCCCCCTTAATGCGAGCAAACAAATCAGTCAATAATGGCAATGGATACTGATATTTGACTGTAATCTTATTCAGAAGGCGATAATCTATACAAGGCCTCAGGGAACCATCTTTTTTAGCCACGAAAAAAAAACCTGCTCCCAGAGGGGACAAAGATGGACGAATATGTCCCTTTTCCAAGGACTCCTTAATATAATTCCGCATAGCAGTATGCTCTGGCACTGACAGATTAAATAAACGACCCTTAGGGAACTTACTCCCAGAAATTAATTCTATAGTACAGTCACAATCCCTATGAGGAGGGAGCGAATTGAGCTTAGGCTCCTCAAAAACATCCCGATAGTCAGACAAAAACGCAGGGACCTCAGAAGGAGTAGATGAAGCGATTGAAATCAGAGGTGCATAATCATGAACCCCCTGACATCCCCAGCTTAACACAGACATTGTTTTCCAATCCAGGACTGGATTATGAGTTTGTAACCATGGCAGACCAAGCACTAGTACATCATGTAAATTATACAGTACAAGGAAGCGAATCACCTCCTGATGAACGGGAGTCATGCGCATGGTCACTTGTGTCCAGTAGGGTTGAGCGACTTTCATTTTTTTAAGATCGAGTCTGGTTTTGTGAAACCCGATTTAGTCCAGAGTCGAGTCGAGTGAAGTCGGCCGATTATCGCTAAAAGTCGGGGATCGACCGAAACACGAAACCCAATGCAAGTCAATGGGGAAGCATAGCCGGCAGTGAGTGGAGGCCAGGAAAACACCTACAGTGCACATTTTACTGCCAAAAACATCCATTCTTGTTTTCTGAAGCTTGTCAATCTTAATTAACTTTATAATAATAGTTGGGCACTGGAAATTGGGGGTCATTTGGCAAAAGTTGTGGGGGTAGGGCTGGTTCAAGGTTTTAGTGGGCCCAGGAAACATGGACTACGTCATGGCGGTGGAGCAGGGAGAGGTAAGTATTTCAACGTTGCAAGTGCTGTGATCCTGAGCAAGCAGGGGGGGCCCACTCGTTCGCATTGGCACTGGCACAGGGCCCCTCAAAGTACGGCGGTGTGTTTGCATGGCGGGGGCGCCTCCCACCAGCAGCGACACTTTTGCGTACTCTGAGTGGCCCTGTGCCAGTGACGTCGCCAACGAGTATGCCCCCCCACCTGATGAAGGAACCTGCACTTTCATCTGCACCTTCCTCTTTGTCCCTGTGTAAGGTGGTATAATATGCGGGAAGGGGAACCTTACTTTCAGCAGGGTCAGATTCTGGCTGTGTAGAGTACAAGGGGAATGTAGTGGTCTAGGTCAATGTACCAGCAGACTCATCTAGCAGTGGCTGGGCAATGGGCAGGATGATGAGGAAACAGATATAGGGCCAAAGAATAAAGTAGGCTAAATGCAGATCAAAATTGGTAACAGGACTAAACAGGCGGCATTGCTTTGTTCAGTGGAGTAGCAAACCCAAGAGCAGCAGACACTGTTTCAAGGGCCTAACCACACTAGTAGGCCAAATGCAGTTTAATATCTGATAGTATAGGCCGAAAGCCAGAATGTGGAAGCTCAGCTTTGTTCAGTTGAGGACAACACCAGGGAGGGGCAGACACCGTTAGTAGGCCCTAACCACCATTTTGTTTTTTAAAAAACACTTAATGAGAGCCAGAAGGTTGAAGCTCAGCTTTATTCAGTTGAGGGCAACACCAGGGAGGGGCAGAAGCCGTTAGTAGGCCCTAACCACCATTTTGTTTTTTAAAAAACACTTAATGAGAGCCAGAAGGTTGAAGCTCAGCTTTATTCAGTTGAGGGCAACACCAGGCAGGGGCAGACACCGTTAGTAGGCCGGAACCAGCAATGTGTTTAAAAACAGCAGTTAATCAGAGCCGGAAGGTAGAAGCTCAGCTTTATTCAGTTGAGGGCAACACCAGGGAGGGGCAGAAGCCGTTAGTAGGCCCTAACCACCATTTTGTTTTTTAAAAAACACTTAATGAGAGCCAGAAGGTTGAAGCTCAGCTTTATTCAGTTGAGGGCAACACCAGGCAGGGGCAGACACCGTTAGTAGGCCGGAACCAGCAATGTGTTTAAAAACAGCAGTTAATCAGAGCCGGAAGGTAGAAGCTCAGCTTTATTCAGTTGAGGGCAACACCAGGGAGGGGCAGACACCGTTAGTAGGCCGGAACCAGCAATGTGTTTAAAAACAGCAGTTAATCAGAGCCGGAAGGTAGAAGCTCAGCTTTATTCAGTTGAGGGCAACACCAAGGAGGGGCAGAAGCCGTTAGTAGGCCCTAACCACCATTTTGTTTTTTAAAAAACACTTAATGAGAGCCAGAAGGTTGAAGCTCAGCTTTATTCAGTTGAGGGCAACACCAGGCAGGGGCAGACACCGTTAGTAGGCCGGAACCAGCAATGTGTTTAAAAACAGCAGTTAATCAGAGCCGGAAGGTAGAAGCTCAGCTTTATTCAGTTGAGGGCAACACCAGGGAGGGGCAGACACCGTTAGTAGGCCGGAACCAGCAATGTGTTTAAAAACAGCAGTTAATCAGAGCCGGAAGGTAGAAGCTCAGCTTTATTCAGTTGAGGGCAACACCAGGCAGGGGCAGACACCGTTAGTAGGCCGGAACCAGCAATGTGTTTAAAAACAGCAGTTAATCAGAGCCAGAAGGTAGAAGCTCAGCTTTATTCAGTTGAGGGCAACACCAGGGAGGGGCAGAAGCCGTTAGTAGGCCCTAACCACCATTTTGTTTTTTAAAAAACACTTAATGAGAGCCAGAAGGTTGAAGCTCAGCTTTATTCAGTTGAGGGCAACACCAGGCAGGGGCAGACACCGTTAGTAGGCCGGAACCAGCAATGTGTTTAAAAACAGCAGTTAATCAGAGCCGGAAGGTAGAAGCTCAGCTTTATTCAGTTGAGGGCAACACCAGGGAGGGGCAGACACCGTTAGTAGGCCGGAACCAGCAATGTGTTTAAAAACAGCAGTTAATCAGAGCCAGAAGGTAGAAGCTCAGCTTTTTTCAGTTGAGGGCAACACCAGGGAGGGGCAGAAGCCGTTAGTAGGCCCTAACCACCATTTTGTTTTTTAAAAAACACTTAATGAGAGCCAGAAGGTTGAAGCTCAGCTTTATTCAGTTGAGGGCAACACCAGGCAGGGGCAGACACCGTTAGTAGGCCGGAACCAGCAATGTGTTTAAAAACAGCAGTTAATCAGAGCCAGAAGGTTGAAGCTCAGCTTTATTCAGTTGAGGGCAACACCAGGCAGGGGCAGACACCGTTAGTAGGCCGGAACCAGCAATGTGTTTAAAAACAGCAGTTAATCAGAGCCGGAAGGTAGAAGCTCAGCTTTATTCAGTTGAGGGCAACACCAGGGAGGGGCAGAAGCCGTTAGTAGGCCCTAACCACCATTTTGTTTTTTAAAAAACACTTAATGAGAGCCAGAAGGTAGAAGCTCAGCTTTATTCAGTTGAGGACAACTTGAATTAGGGACTGCATACAGACTTAGCAGGCTGTCCCCTGTGTGGACCATGCATCCAATACATTAACCCATTGAGCCACAAAGGACACGTAACCTTCCGTGGCCATGCCTACAGGTCCATGTGTCTGTTGTCAGGTGTACCTTTGTCAGTGTAGGCCTATTGGAAGGAGGGACCGCAGACAGGCTTCGAAGGCCTAACACAATAAAATGGGCTGGCTGTAGGCACTTTAAAATTGGTTCCAGGGGTACACGGGCAGCAGTGGTCTGGTCAGTGGAGGCCTAGTGGAAGGAGGGACCGCAGACAGGCTTCGAAGGCCTAAAATAACAAACAATAGGCTCATGGCAGTTTTACAGCGGTTACATGGATACACAGGCAGCTTGGTGGTGAGTGGAGGAGTATTTAAAGTAGGGACCGCAGACAGGCTATCAAAGGCCTAAAATAACAAACAATAGGCTCATGGCAGTTTTACAGTGGTTACATGGATACACAGGCAGCTTGGTGGTGAGTGGAGGAGTATTTAAAGTAGGGACCGCAGACAGGCTATCAAAGGCCTAAAATAACAAACAATAGGCTCATGGCAGTTTTACAGCGGTTACATGGATACACGGGCAGGCAGCTGGTGATGAGTGGAGGAGTATTTAAAGTAGGGACCGCAGACAGGCTATCAAAGGCCTAAAATAACAAACAATAGGCTCATGGCAGTTTTACAGCGGTTACATGGATACACGGGCAGGCAGCTGGTGATGAGTGGAGGAGTATTTAAAGTAGGGACCGCAGACAGGCTATCAAAGGCCTAAAATAACAAACAATAGGCTCATGGCAGCTTTACAGCGGTTACATGGATACACAGGCAGCTTGGTGGTGAGTGGAGGAGTAGTGCAAGGAGTGTCTGTCCCAGTACTCCCAAAATATAAATAGATGTTAATGTCTCGCAAAACAACCAAAACAAAAAAAAAGGTGGCATACTTAGGTACAGGGGTAGGCTCATCTGCTGAGTTTCTGACATAGTAATTTGGCAGTAACTATTTAATGGTGCCAATATAGGACACAGACACAGACTACTTTAAGTTGCATCATAGATGTCTACAAATTTGTATTGTCAGTGCCAGACATTGAATGATGTCAGCGAATAGACTAAAGATTGGTGGAGCTGTGCGACATAATTTTGCACGTGGTAGAGCACATTTTGAGCTGGGGTAGGGGGGAACTCTCTTGAGGCCGGCGGGACCGCCCCAGGGCCCCTCATGTTACAACGGTGTGTCTGACGTTGGGTGCGCACCACCACCGCCAGAGACACTACATTGTACTATGAGGGACCCAGTAGCAATGCCGTCAACCAAAAGCGAGCACACCCACCTCTTCAGACAAACAGCAGTCTCACGGGTGCTTGCGCCAAGTCGCGATACCACGGCCCCGTGTGGGGAGTTTTGCCATTTAGGGAGGTGTAAACATGTCGTATGCTGTACAATCAGCTGCAGCAAATTAGACATTAGAAAAGTAATTCACAGGCAAGAGCTTTTCATAGGAAAGCTAGGTGTCGGCCGGGCAAGGTGGGGCAAAAGATTTCGAAATCCAGTTGTGGTTCATTTTAATGAATGTTAGATCGTCAACATTTTGGGTAGCCAGACGAGTCCTTTTTTCGGTTAATATTGAACCTGCAGCACTGAATACTCTTTCTGATAGGACACTTGCTGCCGGGCAAGCAAGCTCCTGCAATGCATATTCTGCCAATTCTGGCCAGGTGTCTAATTTGGAGGCCCAGTAATCAAATGGGAATGACGGTTGAGGGAGAACATCGATAAGGGATGAAAAATAGTTAGTAACCATACTGGACAAATGTTGTCTCCTGTCACTTTCAATTGATGCAGCAGTACCTGTCCTGTCTGCGGTCATAGCAAAATCACTCCACAACCTGGTCAGAAAACCCCTCTGTCCAACGCCACTTCTGATGTGTGCACCCCTAACACTCCTAGTCTGCTGCCCCCTGGAGCTCGTGTGAGAACGATCACGTGCGCTGTGTGCTGGGAATGCCTGAAGCAAACGGTCAACAAGAGTTGATTGTTTGGTTGCTAATATTAGTTCCAAGTTCTCATGTGGCATAATATTTTGCAATTTGCCTTTATAGCGTGGATCAAGGAGGCAGGCCAACCAGTAATCGTCATCGTTCATCATTTTCGTAATGCGTGTGTCCCTTTTTAGGATACGTAAGGCATAATCCGCCATGTGGGCCAAAGTTCCAGTTGTCAAATCTCCGGTTGTGATTGGTTGAGGGGCAGTTGCAGGCAAATCTACGTCACTTGTGTCCCTCAAAAAACCAGAACCCGGCCGTGACACGCAACCAATTTCCTGTGCCCCCGGGAAAGGTTCGGCATTAAAAATATACTCATCCCCATCATCCTCCTCGTCCTCCACCTCCTCTTCGCCCGCTACCTCGTCCTGTACACTGCCCTGACCAGACAATGGCTGACTGTCATCAAGGCTTTCCTCTTCCTCTGGTGCAGATGCCTGCTCCTTTATGTGCGTCAAACTTTGCATCAGCAGACGCATTAGGGGGATGCTCATGCTTATTACGGCGTTGTCTGCACTAACCAGCCGTGTGCATTCCTCAAAACACTGAAGGACTTGACACATGTCTTGTATCTTAGACCACTGCACACCTGACAACTCCATGTCTGCCATCCTACTGCCTGCCCGTGTATCCTCCCACAAATAAATAACAGCACGCCTCTGTTCGCACAGTCTCTGAAGCATGTGCAGTGTTGAGTTCCACCTTGTTGCAACGTCTATGATTAGGCGATGCTGGGGAAGGTTCAAAGACCGCTGATAGGTCTGCATACGGCTGGCGTGTACAGGCGAACGTCGGATATGTGAGCAAAGTGCACGCACTTTGAGGAGCAGGTCGGAGAACCCAGGATAAGTTTTCAATAAGCACTGCACCACCAGGTTTAAGGTGTGAGCCAGGCAAGGAATGTGTTTCAGTTGGGAAAGGGAGATGGCAGCCATGAAATTCCTTCTGTTATCACTCACTACCTTGCCTGCCTCAAGATCTACTGTGCCCAGCCACGACTGCATTTCTTGTTGCAAAAACTCGGACAGAACTTCCGCGGTGTGTCTGTTGTCGCCCAAACACTTCATAGCCAATACAGCCTGCTGACGCTTGGCAGTAGCTGGCCCATAATGGGACAACTGGTGTGCAACAGTGTCATCTGCCGATGGAGTGGTTGGCAGACTGCGTTCTGTGGAAGAGCTGTAGCTTCTGCAGGAGGATGAGGAGGAGGAGGAGGGGGTGCGAACGCCTACAGCCAACTGTTTCCTAGACCGTGGGCTAGGCACAACTGTCCCTAAATTGATGTCGCCTGTGGACCCTGCATCCACCACATTCACCCAGTGTGCCGTGATGGACACATAACGTCCCTGGCCATGCCTACTGGTCCATGCATCTGTAGTCAGGTGCACCTTTGTACTCACAGATTGCCTGAGTGCATGGACGATGCGCTGTTTAACATGCTGGTGCAGGGCTGGGATGGCTTTTCTGGAAAAAAAGTGTCGACTGGGTAGCTAGTATCGTGGTTCAGCGTACTCCATCAGGGCTTTGAAAGCTTCGCTTTCAACTAACCGGTAGGGCATCATCTCTAACGAGATTAGTCTAGCTATGTGGGCGTTAAAACCCTGTGTACGCGGATGCGAGGATAAGTACTTCCTTTTTCTAACCAGAGTGTCATGTAGGGTGAGCTGGACTGGAGAGCTGGAGATCGTGGAACCTTCGGGTGTGCCGGTGTACATGGCAGACTGAGAGACGGTTGGAGACGGTATTGTTTCCGCCGGTGCCCTAGATGCAATATTTCCTCCTACAAAACTGGTGGTTCCCTGACCCTGACTGCTTTTGGCTGGCAAAGAAACCTGCACAGATACTGCCGGTGGTGCGGAAAATGGTGGCCTTACAGTGACGGAAGGGATGTTGCGTTGCTGACTAGCTTCATTGGCCGAGGGTGCTACAACCTTAAGGGACGTTTGGTAGTTAGTCCAGGCTTGAAAATGCATGGTGGTTAAGTGTCTATGCATGCAACTAGTATTTAGACTTTTCAGATTCTGACCTCTGCTTAAGCTAGTTGAACATTTTTGACAGATGACTTTGCGCTGATCAGTTGGATGTTGTTTAAAAAAATGCCAGACTGCACTCTTCCTAGACTCGGATCCCTTTTCAGGGATTGCAGACTGAGCTTTAACCGGATGGCCACGCTGTCCTCCAACAGGTTTTGGCTTTGACACGCGTTTTGGGCCAGATACGGGCCCGGCAGATGGAACCTGTTGCGATGTTGATGCCTGCTGCGGCCCCTCCTCCACCTCCGCTTCTGAACTACTGCCGCCTGCACCCTGTTCCCCCAATGGCTGCCAATCGGGGTCAATAACTGGGTCATCTATTACCTCCTCTTCGAGCTCGTGTGCAACTTCGTCTGTGTCACTGTGTCGGTCGGTGGTATAGCGTTCGTGGCGGGGCAACATAGTCTCATCAGGGTCTGATTGTGGATCTGTACCCTGAGAGGGCAATGTGGTGGTCTGAGTCAAAGGAGCAGCATAGTACTCTGGCTGTGGCTGTGCATCAGTGCACTCCATGTCAGAATCTACTTGTAATGGGCATGGCCTGTTAAATGTTTCACTTTCTAAGCCAGGGACGGTATGTGTAAAGAGCTCCATGGAGTGACCCGTTGTGTCGCCTGCTGCATCCTTCTCTCTTGTTGTAGTTTTTGCTGAGGAGGACAAGGAAGCGACTTGTCCCTGACCGTGAACATCCACAAGCGACGCGCTGCTTTTACATTTACCAGTTTCGGAAGAGGAGGCAAAAGAGCTAGAGGCTGAGTCTGCAATGTAAGCCAAAACTTGCTGTTGCTGCTCCGCCTTTAAAAGCGGTTTTCCTACTCCCAGAAAAGAGAGCGTTCGAGGCCTTGTGTAGCCTGACGACGAAACTGGCTCCACAGCTCCAGACTTAGGTGGAATATTTTTATCCCCACGACCACCTGATGCTCCACTACCACTACCATCATTACCAGCTGACAATGAACGCCCACGACGATCTCTTGCACCAGACTTCCTCATTGTTTTAAAATCTTAACCAAAGTAACTTTATTTGTTGCTGTCAAACAACTTACACGGTGAGCTATAACTTCAGTATGATTTCAATATCCCTTAACAGGTTGGTGAGACCACAAGGAAAATCAGGCACAATGTTACACACTCTGTTTTCTGTGGCACAAAATCACAGAGATGACACACACGCAGGACTGTCACTCAAGCACTAATGTCAATATTAATCTCCCACCTAATTTATTTATTTTTTTTTCTCAGGGAGACTTTAGAAACCAAATAATATTAAAAAAAAAACAAAAAAAAAAAGGCTTTCTATGGCCCACAATTAGAGAGAGAGAGGTGGCACACCCAGGAGTCAAGACTGGCGCACAAGCTGAAAGGGCAATATTACTCTCCCACTGTTTTTTTAAGTTTTTTTTCTTTTATTTTCAGGGAGACTTTAGAAACCAAATAATATTAAAAAAACCAAAAAAATAAATAGCCTTTCTATGGCCCACTGAATGAGAGAGAGGTGGCACACCCAGGAGTCAAGACTGGCACACAAGCTGAAAGGGCAATATTACTCTCCCACTGTTTTTTTATGTATTTTTTGTTTTTTAAGGGAGACTTTAGAAACCCAATAATATTAAAAAAAATAAATAAATAGGCTTTCTATGGCCCACTGAATGAGAGGGAGAGAGGTGGCACACCCAGGAGTCAAGACTGGCACACAAGCTGAAAGGGCAATATTACTCTCCCACTGTTTTTTTATGATTTTTTTTTTTTCAGGGAGACTTTAGAAACCAAATAATATTAAAAAAACCAAAAAAATAAATAGCCTTTCTATGGCCCACTGAATGAGAGAGAGAGGTGGCACACCCAGGAGTCAAGACTGGCACACAAGCTGAAAGGGCAATATTACTCTCCCACTGTTTTTTTATGTTTTTTTTTTTTTCAGGGAGACTTTAGAAACCAAATAATATTAAAAAAAATAAAAAAATAAATAGCCTTTCTATGGCCCACTGAATGAGAGAGAGAGGTGGCACACCCAGGAGTCAAGACTGGCACACAAGCTGAAAGGGCAATATTACTCTCCCACTGTTTTTTTATGTATTTTTTGTTTTTTAAGGGAGACTTTAGAAACCAAATAATATTAAAAAAAACAAAAAAATAAATAGCCTTTCTATGGCCCACTGAATGAGAGAGAGAGGTGGCACACCCAGGAGTCAAGACTGGCACACAAGCTGAAAGGGCAATATTACTCTCCCACTGTTTTTTTATGTTTTGTTTTTTTTCAGGGAGACTTTAGAAACCAAATAATATTAAAAAAACCAAAAAAATAAATAGCCTTTCTATGGCCCACTGAATGAGAGAGAGAGGTGGCACACCCAGGAGTCAAGACTGGCACACAAGCTGAAAGGGCAATATTACTCTCCCACTGTTTTTTTATGTATTTTTTGTTTTTTAAGGGAGACTTTAGAAACCAAATAATATTAAAAAAACCAAAAAAATAAATAGCCTTTCTATGGCCCACTGAATGAGAGAGAGAGGTGGCACACCCAGGAGTCAAGACTGGCACACAAGCTGAAAGGGCAATATTACTCTCCCACTGTTTTTTTATGTATTTTTTGTTTTTTAAGGGAGACTTTAGAAGCCAAATAATATTAAAAAAAAAACAAAAAAAAAAAGGCTTTCTATGGCCCACAATTAGAGAGAGAGAGGTGGCACACCCAGGAGTCAAGACTGGCGCACAAGCTGAAAGGGCAATATTACTCTCCCACTGTTTTTTTAAGTTTTTTTTTTTTTCTTTTCAGGGAGACTTTAGAAACCAAATAATATTAAAAAAACCAAAAAAATAAATAGCCTTTCTATGGCCCACTGAATGAGAGAGAGAGGTGGCACACCCAGGAGTCAAGACTGGCACACAAGCTGAAAGGGCAATATTACTCTCCCACTGTTTTTTTATGTATTTTTTGTTTTTTAAGGGAGACTTTAGAAACCCAATAATATTTAAAAAAAAAAAAAAAAAGGCTTTCTATGGCCCACAATTAGAGAGAGAGGTGGCACACCCAGGAGTCAAGACTGGCACACAAGCTGAAAGGGCAATATTACTCTCCCACTGTTTTTTTTTTTTTTCAGGGAGACTTTAGAAACCAAATAATAAGAAAAAAAATAAATAAATAAATAGGCTTTCTATAGCCCACTGAATAAGAGATAGCACACACAGCAGTGGCACACAAGCCCTGACTGAGGCCAATATTTTTCTACCACTGATTGATGTAGTGTTTTTGTGTTGAGGTAGATTTTAGAACACGAATCAAGGAAAAAAAAAAATAAATGCTTTCTATGGCCCACTGAATGAGAGAGAGGTGGCACACCCAGGAGTCAAGACTGGCACACAAGCTGAAAGGGCAATATTACTCTCCCACTGTTTTTTTATGTATTTTTTGTTTTTTAAGGGAGACTTTAGAAACCCAATAATATTTTTAAAAAAAAATAAATAGCCTTTCTATGGCCCACTGAATGAGAGAGAGAGGTGGCACACCCAGGAGTCAAGACTGGCACACAAGCTGAAAGGGCAATATTACTCTCCCACTGTTTTTTTATGTTTTTTTTTTTTTTCAGGGAGACTTTAGAAACCAAATAATATAAAAAAAACCAAAAAAATAAATAGCCTTTCTATGGCCCACTGAATGAGAGAGAGAGGTGGCACACCCAGGAGTCAAGACTGGCACACAAGCTGAAAGGGCAATATTACTCTCCCACTGTTTTTTTATGTATTTTTTGTTTTTTAAGGGAGACTTTAGAAACCAAATAATATTAAAAAAAACAAAAAAATAAATAGCCTTTCTATGGCCCACTGAATGAGAGAGAGAGGTGGCACACCCAGGAGTCAAGACTGGCACACAAGCTGAAAGGGCAATATTACTCTCCCACTGTTTTTTTATGTATTTTTTGTTTTTTAAGGGAGACTTTAGAAACCAAATAATATTAAAAAAAAAACAAAAAAAAAAAGGCTTTCTATGGCCCACAATTAGAGAGAGAGAGGTGGCACACCCAGGAGTCAAGACTGGCGCACAAGCTGAAAGGGCAATATTACTCTCCCACTGTTTTTTTATGTATTTTTTGTTTTTTAAGGGAGACTTTAGAAACCCAATAATATTTATAAAAAAAAAAAAAAAGAAGGCTTTCTATGGCCCACAATTAGAGAGAGAGGTGGCACACCCAGGAGTCAAGACTGGCACACAAGCTGAAAGGGCAATATTACTCTCCAACTGTTTTTTTATGTATTTTTTGTTTTTTAAGGGAGACTTTAGAAACCCAATAATATTTAAAAAAAAAAAAAAAAAAAAGCTTTCTATGGCCCACAATTAGAGAGAGAGGTGGCACACCCAGGAGTCAAGACTGGCACACAAGCTGAAAGGGCAATATTACTCTCCCACTGTTTTTTTATTTATTTATTTTTTTTTCAGGGAGACTTTAGAAACCAAATAATAAGAAAAAAAATAAATAAATAAATAGGCTTTCTATAGCCCACTGAATAAGTGATAGCACACACAGCAGTGGCACACAAGCCCTGACTGAGGCCAATATTTTTCTACCACTGATTGATGTAGTGTTTTTGTGTTGAGGTAGAATTTAGAACACAAATCACGGAAAAAATAAATAGGCTTTCTATGGCCCACTCAGTGAGAGATGGCACACACAGGGATGGCACTGTAGCAGAAATGCCAATCTTAATCTCCCACAAAAAAAAAAAAAAAAAAAAAAAAAACAGGGACTGTCCTACAATTACTATCTCCCTGCAGTAATCTAAGCCAGGTATGGCAGGCAGCAATAGGAGTGGACTGATGCACAAATTAAATAAAAAGTGTGGACAAACAAAAAAGATAGCTGTGCAGAAAGGAACAAGAGGATATGTGCTTTGAAAAAAGCAGTTGGTTTCCACAGTGGCGTACACACAGCAATACAGCTATCACGGAGCCTTCTAGGGCAGCCCAATGAGCTACAGCGCTGAGGAAAAAAAAAAAAAAATAGCTTCCACTGTTCCTGCACACCGAAGGTGGTGTTGGACAGTGGAAATCGCTACAGCACAAGCGGTTTGGTGGTTAGTGGACCCTGCCTAACGCTCTCCCTGCTTCTGACGAAGCGGCAGCAACCTCTCCCTAAGCTCAGATCAGCAGCAGTAAGATGGCGGTCGGCGGGAACGCCCCTTTATAGCCCCTGTGACGCCGCAGACAGCAAGCCAATCACTGCAATGCCCTTCTCTAAGATGGTGGGGACCAGGATCTATGTCATCACGCTGCCCACACTCTGCGTTCACCTTCATTGGCTGAGAAATGGCGCTTTTCGCGTCATTGAAACGCGACTTTGGCGCGAAAGTCGCGTACCGCATGGCCGACAAGCACAGGGGTCGGATCGGGTTTCATGAGACGCCGACTTAGCCAAAAGTCGGCGACTTTTGAAAATGATCGACCCGTTTCGCTCAACCCTAGTGTCCAGTACTGCGGTTTATTCATAGCCAGTGGTGTAGAGTCAATTCCCTTCAAAGGAATAGGAACTTCCAGAGGCTCCAGACTAAAACCGCAGCGTTTGGCAAATGACCAATCCATAAGACTCAGGGCAGCGCCCGAATCCACATAAGCATCGACGGAAATGGATGACAGTGAACAAATCAGAGTTACAGACAAAATGAACTTAGACTGCAGAGTACTAATGGCAAAAGATTTATCAACCTTTTTTGTGCGTTTAGAGCATGCTGATATAACATGAGCTGAATCACCACAATAAAAACACAATCCGTTTTTCCGCCTATAATTTTGCCGTTCACTTCTGGACTGAATTCTATCACATTGCATAGTCTCAGATGCCTGTTCAGAAGACACCGCCAACTGGTGCACAGGTTTGCGCTCCCGCAAACGCCGATCAATCCGAATGGCCATAGTCATAGACTCATTCAGACCTGTAGGCGCAGGGAACCCCACCATAATATCCTTAATGGCCTCAGAAAGACCATCTCTGAAGTTTGCAGCCAGGGCGCACTCATTCCACTGAGTAAGTACCGACCATTTCCGAAATTTTTGACAATATACTTCCGCTTCATCATGCCCCTGAGAGAGGGCTAATAAAGCCTTTTCAGCCTGAATCTCCAGGTTAGGTTCCTCATAGAGCAATCCCAGTGCCAGAAAAAACGCATCTACACTGAGCAATGCAGGATCCCCTGGTGCCAATGCAAATGCCCAATTCTGAGGGTCGCCCCGCAGGAAAGATTTTACAATCTTGACCTGCTGAGCAGGGTCTCCAGAGGAGCGAGATTTTAAAGATAGAAACAATTTGCAATTGTTCCTGAAATTCAGGAAGGTAGATCTATCTCCAGAAAAAAACTCTGGAATAGGAATTCTAGGTTCAGACATAGGAGTGTGAACAACAAAATCCTGTATGTTTTGAACTTTTGCAGCGAGATTATTCAGGCTGGACAAACACAACTAGAAATAGCCAGGGAGCGTGCCTACGTTGATTCTAGACGCCTCGCGCCAGCCTAAGAGCTAACTAGCACTGCAGAGAAAATAAAGACCTAACAGAGAAATAAACCCCAAAGGTATAGTTGCCCCCCACATGTATTGACGGTGAAAATGAGAGGAAGGCACGCACATAGATATGAAAATAGAGTTAGCAAAACGAGGCCCGCTATAACTAGAAAGCAGAAGGATACAAAAGGGGTCTGAGCGGTCAGCAAAAAACCCTAATCAAAAACCATCCTGAGATTACAAGCACCCATGTGCCAACTCATGGCACATGGGGAGCACCTCAGCCCACTAGAGCTTCCAACTAGCATAGAGTAATATTTAGCAAGCTGGACAAAAAACAAAACAACTGAAAAGCATAACTTAGCTTATCCTGAGAGATCTGGAAGCAGGTAGTCAGAACCAAACTGAGCACATCTGAGTACATTGATAGCCGGCAAGGGAATGACAGGAAAGCCAGGTTAAATAGGAAACACCCAGCCTCAGATGGACAGGTGGAAACCAGAGACCGCAACCCAAAAAAGTCACCCAGTACCAGTTGTAACCACCAGAGGGAGCCCAAAAACAGAATCCACAACACATATCAGACACATGCAGCACACACATGGTTCACATATCAGACACATGCAGCACACAGAGCTCACATATCAGATTTATGCAGCACACACACCACTCACATAGACTCATGCAGCACACACACAGCTCACATATCAGACACATGCAGGACACACACCGCTCACATATCAGACACATGCAGCACACACCGCTCACATATCAGACTCATGCAGCACACACCGCTCACATATTAGACACATGCAGCACACACCGCTCACATATCAGACACATGCAGCACACACGGCTCACATGTCATACACAGGCAGCACACACACCGCTCACAGATCAGACACATGCAGAACACACACAGCTCACATATCAGACACATGCAGCACACACACCACTCACATATTAGATTCATGCAGCACACACACCGCTCACATATCAGACACATGCAACACACACAAGGCTCACATATCAGACTCATGCAGCACACACACGGCTCACATATCAGACACATGCAGCACACACACGGCTCACATATCAGTCACATGCAGCACACACACCGCTCACATATCAGGCACATGCAAAACACACACCGCTCACATATCAGACACATGCAGCACACACACGGCTCACATATCAGACACATGCAGCACACACACCGCTCACATATCAGGCACATGCAGCACACACACGGCTCACATATCAGACACATGCAACACACACACCGCTCACATATCAGACACGTGCAGCACACACATGGCTCACATATCAGACACATGCAGCACACACACCGCTCACATATCAGACACATGCAGGACACACAAGGCTCACATATCAGACACATGCAGCACACACACCGCTCACATATCAGACACATGCAGCACACACACAACTCACATATCAGAGACATGCAGCACACACACCGCTCACATATCAGACACATGCAGCACACACATGGCTCACATATCAGACACATGCAGGACACACATGGCTCACATATCAGACACATGCAGCACACATACGGCTCACATATCAGACACATGCAGCACACACACAGCTCACATATGAGACACATGCAGCACACACGGCTCACATATCAGACACATGCCGCACACACATGGCTCACATATCAGACACATGCAGCACACACATGGCTCACATATCAGACTCATGCAGCACACACACGGCTCACATATCAGACACATACAGCACACACACGGCTCACATATCAGACACATGCAGCACACACATGGCTCACATATCAGACACATGCAGCACACACAGCTCACATATCAGATTTATGCAGCACACACACCACTCACATAGACTCATGCAGCACACACACAGCTCACATATCAGACACATGCAGGACACACACCGCTCACATATCAGACACATGCAGCACACACCGCTCACATATCAGACTCATGCAGCACACAACGCTCACATATTAGACACATGCAGCACACACCGCTCACATATCAGACACATGCAGCACACACGGCTCACATATCAGACACATGCAGCACACACGGCTCGCATGTCATACACAGGCAGCACACACCGCTCACAGATCAGATACATGCAGAACACACACAGCTCAAATATCAGACACATGCAGCACACACACCACTCACATATTAGATTCATGCAGCACACACACCGCTCACATATCAGACACATGCAACACACACGGCTCACATATCAGAGACTAGCAGCACACACACTGCTCACATATCAGAGACATGCAGCACACACAGCTCACATATCAGAGACATGCAGCACAGACAGCTCTAATATCAGACATATACAGCACACACACGGCTCACATATCAGATTCATGCAGCACACACAGCTCACATATCAGACACATGCAGCACACACACGGCTCACATATCAGACACATGCAGCACACACAGCTCACATATCAGACACATGCAGAACACTCACAGCTCACATATGAGACATGCAGCACACACACGGCTCACATATCAGACACATGCAGCACACACAGCTCACATATCAGACACATGCAGCACACACACCGCTCACATATCAGACACATGCAGAACACACACAGCTCACATATCAGACACATGCAGCACACACAGCTCACATATCAGACACATGCAGAACACTCACAGCTCGCATATAAGAGACATGCAGCACACACACGGCTCACATATCAGGCACATGCAGCACACACACAGCTCACATATCAGACACATGCAGCACACACACAGCTCACATATCAGACTCATGCAGCACACACACGGCTCACATATCAGACACATGCAACACACACACCGCTCACATATCAGACACGTGCAGCACACACACCGCTCACATATCAGACACATGCAGCACACACACCGCTCACATATCAGACACATGCAGGACACACACGGCTCACATATCAGACACATGCAACACACACACCGCTCACATATCAGACACGTGCAGCCCACAAACGGCTCACATATCAGACACATGCAGCACACACACCGCTCACATATCAGACACATGCAGGACACACACGGCTCACATATCAGACACATGCAGCACACACACCGCTCACATATCAGACACATGCAGCACACACACGGCTCACATATCAGACACATGCAGCACACACACCGCTCACATATCAGACACATGCAGCACACACACAGCTCACATATCAGACACATGCAGCACACACACCGCTCACATATCAGGAACATGCAGCACACACACGGCTCACATATCAGACACATGCAACACACACACCGCTCACATATCAGACACGTGCAGCACACACACGGCTCACATATCAGACACATGCAGCACACACACCGCTCACATATCAGACACATGCAGGACACACACAACTCACATATCAGAGACATGCAGCACACACACCGCTCACATATCAGACACATGCAGCACACACAGCTCACATATCAGACACATGCAGCACACACACCGCTCACATATCAGACACATGCAGCACACACACAGCTCACATATCAGACACATGCAGCACACACACCGCTCACATATCAGGAACATGCAGCACACACACGGCTCACATATCAGACACATGCAACACACACACCGCTCACATATCAGACACGTGCAGCACACACACGGCTCACATATCAGACACATGCAGCACACACACCGCTCACATATCAGACACATGCAGGACACACACAACTCACATATCAGAGACATGCAGCACACACACCGCTCACATATCAGACACATGCAGCACACACAGCTCACATATCAGACACATGCAGAACACTCACAGCTCACATATAAGAGACATGCAGCACACACACGGCTCACATATCAGACACATGCAGCACACACACGGCTCACATATCAGACACATGCAGCACACACAGCTCACATATCAGACACATGCAGCACACACACCGCTTACATATCAGACACATGCAGAACACACACAGCTCACATATCAGACACATGCAGCACACTCAGCTCCCATATCAGACACATGCAGAACACTCACAGCTCACATATCAGACACATGCAGGACACACACGGCTCACATATCAGACACATGCAGCACACACACCGCTCACATATCAGACACATGCAGCACACACACGGCTCACATATCAGACACATGCAGCACACACACCGCTCACATATCAGACACATGCAGCACACACACAGCTCACATATCAGACACATGCAGCACACACACCGCTCACATATCAGGAACATGCAGCACACACACGGCTCACATATCAGACACATGCAACACACACACCGCTCACATATCAGACACGTGCAGCACACACACGGCTCACATATCAGACACATGCAGCACACACACCGCTCACATATCAGACACATGCAGGACACACACAACTCACATATCAGAGACATGCAGCACACACACCGCTCACATATCAGACACATGCAGCACACACAGCTCACATATCAGACACATGCAGAACACTCACAGCTCACATATAAGAGACATGCAGCACACACACGGCTCACATATCAGACACATGCAGCACACACACGGCTCACATATCAGACACATGCAGCACACACAGCTCACATATCAGACACATGCAGCACACACACCGCTTACATATCAGACACATGCAGAACACACACAGCTCACATATCAGACACATGCAGCACACTCAGCTCCCATATCAGACACATGCAGAACACTCACAGCTCACATATAAGAGACATGCAGCACACACACGGATCACATATCAGGTACATGCAGCACTCACACAGCTCACATATCAGACACATACAGCACACACACAGCTCACATATCAGACACATGCAGCACACACAGCTCACATATCAGACACATGCAGCACACACACCGCTCATATATCAGACACATGCAGAACACTCACAGCTCACATATAAGAGACATGCAGCACACACACGGCTCACATATCAGGCACATGCAGCACACACATAGCTCACATATCAGACACATGCAGGACACACACAGCTCTCATATCAGACATATGCAGCACACACACGGCTCACATATCAGACACATGCAGCACACACACCGCTCACATATCAGACACATGCAGCACACACACGGCTCACATATCAGACACATGCAGCACACACACCGCTCACATATAAGGCACATGCAGCACACACACGGCTCACATATCAGACACATGCAACACACACACCGCTCACATATCAGACACGTGCAGCACACACACGGCTCACATATCAGACACATGCAGCACACACACCGCTCACATATCAGACACATGCATAACACACACGGCTCACATATCAGACACATGCAACACACACACCGCTCACATATCAGACACGTGCAGCACACACGGCTCACATATCAGACACATGCAGCACACACACCGCTCACATATCAGACACATGCAGGACACACGGCTCACATATCAGACACATGCAGCACACACACGGCTCACATATCAGACACATGCAGCACACACACGGCTCACATATCAGACACATGCAGCACACACACCGCTCACATATCAGACACATGCAGCACACACACGGCTCACATATCAGACACATGCAGCACACACACCGCTCACATATCAGGCACATGCAGCACACACATGGCTCACATATCAGACACATGCAACACACACACCGCTCACATATCAGACACGTGCAGCACACACACCGCTCACATATCAGACACATGCAGCACACACACCGCTCACATAACAGACACATGCAGGACACACACGGCTCACATATCAGACAAATGCAGCACACACACCGCTCACATATCAGACACATGCAGCACACACACGGCTCACATATCAGACACATGCAGCACACACACCACTCACATATCAGGCACATGCAGCACACACATGGCTCACATATCAGACACATGCAACACACACACCGCTCACATATCAGACACGTGCAGCACACACACGGCTCACATATCAGACACATGCAGCACACACACCGCTCACATATCAGACACATGCAGGACACACACGGCTCACATATCAGACACATGCAGCACACACACCGCTCACATATCAGACACATGCAGCACACACAACTCACATATCAGAGACATGCAGCACACACACCGCTCACATATCAGACACATACAGCACACACACGGCTCACATATCAGACACATGCAGGACACACACCGCTCACATATGAGACACATGCAGCACACACCGCTCACATATCAGACTCATGCAGCACACACCGCTCACATATTAGACACATGCACCACACACCGCTCACATATCAGACACATGCAGCACACATGGCTCACATGTCATACACAGGCAGCACACACACCGCTCACAGATCAGACACATGCAGAACACACACAGCTCACATATCAGACACATGCAGCACACACACCACTCACATATTAGATTCATGCAGCACACACACCGCTCACATATCAGACACATGCAACACACACACGGCTCACATATCAGACACATGCAGCACACACACGGCTCACATATCAGACACATGCAGCACACACACGGCTCACATATCAGTCACCTGCAGCACACACACCGCTCACACATCAGGCACATGCAAAACACACACCGCTCACATATCAGACACATGCAGCACACACACGGCTCACATATCAGACACATGCAGCACACACACGGCTCACATATCAGACACATGCAACACACACACCGCTCACATATCAGACACGTGCAGCACACACACGGCTCACATATCAGACACATGCAGCACACACACCGCTCACATATCAGACACATGCAGGACACACAAGGCTCACATATCAGACACATGCAGCACACACACCGCTCACATATCAGACACATGCAGCACACACACAACTCACATATCAGAGACATGCAGCACACACACGGCTCACATATCAGACACATGCAGGACACACATGGCTCACATATCAGACACATGCAGCACACATACGGCTCACATATCAGACACATGCAGCACACACACAGCTCACATATGAGACACATGCAGCACACATGGCTCACATATCAGACACATGCCGCACACACATGGCTCACATATCAGACACATGCAGCACACACACTGCTCACATTTCAGACTCATGCAGCACACACACGGCTCACATATCAGACACATACAGCACACACACGGCTCACATATCAGACACATGCAGCACACACATTGCTCACATATCTGTTGTGTATCCGCTTTTTGTGCTCCCCTGGTGGTTACTGGTGGTACTGGTGACTTGTTTGCACTTTGCTTCTTCTGTTCACCTGCTTCCATCAGTGTTTGGGAGTTTCCTATTTAGCCTTGCTCTCCAGTCATTTCCTTGCCGGTCATCATTGTAACCAGAGCCTTCGGTTGCATGTTCCTGCTACTAGTCTGCTGATCAGCTTAGTGGACTTTGTCCTTTTGTTTTGTACCTTTTGTCCAGTTTGCAGTTTTTGTAATTCTCTGTAGCTGGAAGCTCTTGCGGGCTGAAATTGCCACTCCTGTGTCATGAGTTGACACAGGAGTCTTAAAGTAATTTCAGGATGGTTTTTGAAAGGGTTTTCAGTTGACCGTGAAGTCCTCTTTTGTATCCTTCTGCTATCTAGTAAGTGGACCTCTCTTTGCTAAATCTACTTTCATACTGTGTATGTCTTTTCCTCTTAATTCACCGTTATTACATGTGGGGGGCTGCTATCATCTTTTGGGGTATTTCCCTAGAGGTAAGCCAGGTCTGTTTCTTCCTCTACCAGGCGTAGTTAGTCCTCTGGCTGGCGCGTGGCATATTGGAAGCCGTAGGTATGCTCCCTGGCTACTGTTAGTTGTGTGGTAGATTTAGCTCACGGTCAACTCGAGTTTCCATCACCCGAGAGCTCGTTCGTTACTTATATGTTTCTTACGTTCCCTTGCCATTGGGAACCATGACAGTATGACCGGCCATGTGTTAAACTTATTGGCAGAAGAAAGGAGAGAAAAAAGAAGTCTGTAAAATTTTTTTTTTTTCCCTTTTTCCTCTATGCTTGCTCCATAGTTGGATCTGTTGTATTTCAGCTTTAATTACAGCCTTTGCCTTTCTCTCTTTCTCTCCTTATAATCCTTGAATGGCTCTGAGCTCACCTGTTTAAAGATGGATCCTCAGAGTTTGGCTGCAGGTTTAAATAATCTTGCTACGAAGGTTCAAAATTTACAAGATTTTGTTATACATGCTCCTATTTCTGAACCTAAAATCCCTACACCAGAGGTGTTTTCCGGAGATAGATCTCGGTTTTTGAATTTCAAATATAATTGTAAATTATTCCTTTCTCTCAGACCTCACTCCTCAGGAGATCCTGTCCAGCAGGTTAAGATTGTAATCTCTTTGCTGCGAGGTGACCCTCAAAATTGGGCATTTTCATTGGCACCAGGGGATCCTGCGTTGCTCAATGTGGATGCGTTTTTCCTGGCGTTAGGGTTGCTTTATGAGGAACCTAATTTGGAGATTCAAGCTGAAAAACCTTTGATAGCCCTATCTCAAGGGCAAGATGAAGCGGAGATATACTGCCAAAAATTTCGTAGGTGGTCTGTGCTTACTCAGTGGAATGAGTGCGCCTTAGCGGCAAATTTCAGAGAGGGCCTTTCTGATGCCGTTAAAGATGTTATGGTCGGGTTCCCTGCGCCTACAGGTCTGAATGAGTCCATGACAATGGCAATTCAGATTGATCGGCGTTTGCGGGAGCGCAAACCCGTGCACCATTTGGCGGTATCTTCTGAAGAGACGCCAGAGAAAATGCAATGTGACAGAGTTATGTCCAGAAGCGAGCGGCAGAATTATAGGCGTAAAAATGGGTTATGCTTCTATTGTGGTGATTCTGCTCATGTTATATCGGCATGCTCTAAGCGTACTAGGAAGGTTGACAAGTCCATTTCAATTGGCACTTTACAGTCCAAATTTATTTTGTCTGTAACCTTGATTTGTTCATTATCAGTTATTACCGTGGATGCCTATGTGGACTCTGGCGCCGCTCTGAGTCTTATGGACTGGTCCTTTGCCAGGCGCTGTGGGTTTGATTTAGAGCCTCTGGAAGTCCCTATACCTCTGAAGGGTATTGATTCTACACCTTTGGCTTGTAATAAACCACAGTTCTGGACGCAAGTGACTATGCGTATGACTCCAGACCATCAGGAGGTGATTCGCTTCCTTGTGTTGTACAATTTACATGATGTTTTGGTGCTTGGATTACCATGGTTACAGTCTCATAACCCAGTCCTTGACTGGAAGGCTATGTCTGTGTTAAGCTGGGGATGTCGGGGGGCTCATGGGGATACTCCTATGGTGTCCATTTCGTCATCTATTCCATCTGAGATTCCGGCATTTTTGTCTGATTATCGTGATATTTTTGAAGAGCCTAAGATTGGTTCACTCCCTCCTCACAGGGATTGTGATTGCGCCATAGATCTGATTCCTGGCAGTAAATTTCCAAAGGGTCGTTTGTTTAACCTATCTGTACCTGAACATGCTGCTATGCGCGAGTATATTAAGGAGTCCCTGGAAAAGGGACATATTCGTCCTTCTTCATCACCTTTAGGAGCCGGTTTTTTCTTTGTCTCTAAAAAGGATGGCTCTCTGAGGCCTTGTATTGATTATCGTCTCCTGAATAAAATTACAGTCAAATATCAGTATCCGTTGCCTTTGCTGACTGATTTGTTTGCTCGCATAAGGGGGGCTAAGTGGTTCTCTAAGATTGATCTTCGTGGGGTGTATAATTTGGTGCGAATTAAGCAGGGGGATGAGTGGAAGACCGCATTTAATACGCCTGAGGGCCATTTTGAGTATTTGGTAATGCCTTTCGGCCTTTCTAATGCACCTTCTGTCTTTCAGTCCTTAATGCATGATATTTTCCGTGAATATTTGGATAAATTTATGATTGTGTACTTGGATGATATTTTGATTTTTTCTGATGACTGGGAGTCTCATGTTCAGCAGGTCAGGAGGGTTTTTCAGGTTTTGCGGGAGAATTTTTTGTGTGTAAAGGGTTCAAAGTGTGTTTTTGGGGTTCAAAAAATTTCATTTTTGGGGTATATTTTTTCCCCTTCTTCTATTGAGATGGACCCTGTCAAGGTTCGGGCTATTTACGACTGGACGCAGCCTACTTCTCTGAAGAGTCTCCAGAAATTCTTGGGCTTTGCTAATTTTTATCGTCGATTTATAGCTGGTTTTTCTGGCGTTGCTAAACCTCTGATGGATTTGACTAAAAAGGGTGCTGATGTTGCCAATTGGTCCCCTGCTGCCGTGGAGGCCTTTCGGGAGCTTAAGCGCCGCTTTTTGTCTGCCCCTGCGTTGCGCCAGCCTGATGTTTCTCTTCCCTTTCAGGTTGAGGTCGATGCTTCCGAGATCGGAGCGGGGGCGGTTTTGTCGCAGAAAAGTTCCGACTGCTCAGTGATGAGACCTTGTGCGTTCTTTTCGCGAATATTTTCGGCCGCCGAGCGAAACTATGATGTTGGTAATCGGGAGCTTTTGGCCATGAAGTGGGCATTTGAGGAGTGGCGTCATTGGCTTGAGGGTGCCAGACATCAGGTGGTAGTTTTGACTGATCACAAGAATTTAATTTATTTGGAGTCTGCCAGGCGCCTGAATCCTAGACAGGCACGTTGGTCGTTGTTCTTTTCCCGGTTTAATTTTGTGGTCTCGTACTTACCGGGTTCTAGGAATGTGAAAGCAGATGCTCTTTCTAGGAGTTTTGAGCCTGACTCTCCTGGGAATTCTGAACCTGCTGGTGTCCTTAAGGATGGAGTGGTTTTGTCTGCTGTCTCTCCAGATTTGCGACGTGCTTTGCAAGAATTTCAGGCGGATAGACCTGATCGTTGTCCGTCTGGTAGACTGTTTGTTCCTGATGAGTGGACCACTAGAGTCATCTCGGAAGTTCATTCTTCTACTCTGGCAGGTCATCCGGGAATTTTTGGCACCAGAGATTTGGTGGCTAGATCCTTCTGGTGGCCTTCCCTGTCTCGAGATGTGCGTGTTTTTGTGCAGTCTTGCGAAGTGTGTGCTCGGGCCAAGCCTTGTTGTTCTAGGGCTAGTGGGTTGTTGTTGCCCTTGCCTATTCCGAAGAGGCCTTGGACGCACATCTCTATGGACTTTATCTCGGATCTCCCTGTTTCTCAGAAGATGTCTGTCATCTGGGTGGTGTGTGACCGTTTTTCTAAAATGGTTCATTTGGTGCCATTGCCTAAGTTGCCTTCCTCATCTGAGTTGGTCCCTCTGTTTTTTCAAAATGTGGTTCGCTTGCATGGTATTCCGGAAAACATCGTTTCTGACAGGGGTACCCAGTTTGTGTCTAGATTTTGGCGGGCAGTCTGTGCCAGGTTGGGCATTGATTTGTCCTTTTCGTCTGCATTCCATCCTCAGACCAATGGCCAGACGGAGCGAACTAATCAAACTTTGGAGACTTATTTGAGGTGTTTTGTGTCTGCGGATCAGGATGATTGGGTTGCCTTTCTGCCGTTGGCGGAGTTTGCTCTTAATAATCGGGCTAGTTCTGCCACTTTGGTTTCTCCTTTCTTTTGCAATTCAGGGTTTCATCCGCGTTTTTCATCTGGTCAGGTTGAATCTTCGGATTGTCCTGGAGTGGATGCGGTGGTGGATCGGTTGCATCGGATTTGGGGACAAGTGGTGGATAATTTGGAATTGTCCCAGGAGAGGACTCAGCAGTTTGCTAACCGTCGTCGTCGTGTTGGTCCCCACCTTCGCGTTGGGGACTTGGTGTGGTTGTCTTCCCGTTTTGTCCCTATGAGGGTTTCTTCTCCCAAATTTAAGCCTCGGTTCATCGGTCCTTATAGGATTTTGGAGATTCTTAACCTTGTTTCCTTTCGTTTGGACCTCCCGGCATCTTTCGCTATCCATAATGTGTTCCATCGGTCGTTGTTGCGGAGATATGAGGTACCGGTGGTTCCTTCTACTGAACCTCCTGCTCCTGTGCTGGTGGAGGGTGAATTGGAGTACGTCGTAGAGAAGATCTTGGACTCCCGTATTTCCAGACGGAGACTTCAATATCTGGTTAAATGGAAAGGCTATGGTCAGGAAGATAATTCTTGGGTAACTGCCTCTGATGTTCATGCCTCGGATTTGGTTCGTGCCTTTCATAGGGCTCATCCAGATCGCCCTGGCGGTTCTTGTGAGGGTTCGGTGCCCCCTCCTTAAGGGGAGGGTACTGTTGTGTATCCGCTTTTTGGGCTCCCCTGGTGGTTGCTGGTGGTACTGGTGACTTGTTTGCACTTTGCTTCTTCTGTTCACCTGCTTCCATCAGTGTTTGGGAGTTTCCTATTTAGCCTTGCTCTCCAGTCATTTCCTTGCCGGTCATCATTGTAACCAGAGCCTTCGGTTGCATGTTCCTGCTACTAGTCTGCTGATCAGCTTAGTGGACTTTGTCCTTTTGTTTTGTACCTTTTGTCCAGTTTGCAGTTTTTGTAATTCTCTGTAGCTGGAAGCTCTTGCGGGCTGAAATTGCCACTCCTGTGTCATGAGTTGACACAGGAGTCTTAAAGTAATTTCAGGATGGTTTTTGAAAGGGTTTTCAGTTGACCGTGAAGTCCTCTTTTGTATCCTTCTGCTATCTAGTAAGTGGACCTCTCTTTGCTAAATCTACTTTCATACTGTGTATGTCTTTTCCTCTTAATTCACCGTTATTACATGTGGGGGGCTGCTATCATCTTTTGGGGTATTTCCCTAGAGGTAAGCCAGGTCTGTTTCTTCCTCTACCAGGCGTAGTTAGTCCTCCGGCTGGCGCGTGGCATATAGGAAGCCGTAGGTATGCTCCCTGGCTACTGTTAGTTGTGTGGTAGATTTAGCTCACGGTCAACTCGAGTTTCCATCACCCGAGAGCTCGTTCGTTACTTATATGTTTCTTACGTTCCCTTGCCATTGGGAACCATGACACATATCAGACACATGCAGCACACACAGCTCACATATCAGATTTATGCAGCACACACACCACTCACATAGACTCATGCAGCACACACACAGCTCACATATCAGACACATGCAGGACACACACCGCTCACATATCAGACACATGCAGCACACACCGCTCACAGATCAGACTCATGCAGCACACACCGCTCACATATTAGACACATGCAGAACACACCGCTCACATATCAGACACATGCAGCACACACGGCTCACATATCAGAAACATGCAGCACACACGGCTCGCATGTCATACACAGGCAGCACACACACCGCTCACAGATCAGACACAAGCAGAACACACACAGCTCACATATCAGACACATGCAGAACACACACCACTCACATATTAGATTCATGCAGCACACACACCGCTCACATATCAGACACATGCAACACACACGGCTCACATATCAGAGACTAGCAGCACACACACTGCTCACATATCAGAGACATGCAGCACACACAGCTCACATATCAGAGACATGCAGCACACACAGCTCTAATATCATACATATACAGCACACACACGGCTCACATATCAGATTCATGCAGCACACACAGCTCACATATCAGACACATGCAGCACACACACGGCTCACATATCAGACACATGCAGCACACACAGCTCACATAACAGACACATGCAGAACACTCACAGCTCACATATGAGACATGCAGCACACAAACGGCTCACATATCAGACACATGCAGCACACACAGCTCACATATCAGACACATGCAGAACACACACAGCTTACATATCAGACACATGCAGCACACACAGCTTACATATCAGACACATGCAGAACACTCACAGCTCACATATAAGAGACATGCAGCACACACACGGCTCACATATCAGGCACATGCAGCACACACACAACTCACATATCAGACACATGCAGCACACACACGGCTCACATATCGGACACATGCAGCACACACAGCTCACATATCAGATACATGCAGCACACACACGGCTCACATATCAGACACATGCAGCACACACACGGCTCACATATCAGACACATGCAGCACACAAACAGCTCACATATGAGACACATGCAGCACTCACGGCTCACATATCAGACACATGCCGCACACACACGGCTCACATATGAGACATGCAGCACACACACGGCTCACATATCAGACACATGCAGCACACACAGCTCACATATCAGACACATGCAGCACACACACACCACTCACATATCAGACACATGCAGAACACACACAGCTTACATATCAGACACATGCAGCACACACAGCTTACATATCAGACACATGCAGAACACTCACAGCTCACATATAAGAGACATGCAGCACACACACGGCTCACATATCAGGCACATGCAGCACACACACAACTCACATATCAGACACATGCAGCACACACACAGCTCACATATCAGACACATGCAGCACACACACGGCTCACATATCGGACACATGCAGCACACACAGCTCACATATCAGACACATGCAGCACACACACGGCTCACATATCAGACACATGCAGCACACACACGGCTCACATATCAGACACATGCAGCACACAAACAGCTCACATATGAGACACATGCAGCACTCGCGGCTCACATATCAGACACATGCCGCACACACACGGCTCACATATCAGACACATGCAGCACACACACGGCTCACATATCAGACTCATGCAGCACACACACAGCTCACATATCAGACACATACAGCACACACATGGCTCACATATCAGACACATGCAGCACACACAGCTCACATATCAGATTTATGCAGCACACACACCACTCACATAGACTCATGCAGCACACACACAGCTCATATATCAGACACATGCAGCACACACACAGCTCACATATCAGAGACACACATCTCACATATCAGACACATGCAGCACACACACGGCTCACATATCAGACACATACAGCACACTCACGGCTCACATATCAGACACATACAGCACACACACAGCTCACATATCAGACACATGCAGAACACTCACAGCTCACATGTAAGAGACATGCAGCACACACACGGCTCACATATCAGGCACATGCAGCACACACACAGCTCACATATCAGACACATGCAGCACACACACAGCTCAGATATCAGACACATGCAGCACACACATGGCTCACATATCAGACACATGCAGCACACACAGCTCACATATCAGACACATGCCGCACACACACGGCTCACATATCAGACACATGCAGCACACACACGGCTCACATATCAGACTCATGCAGCACACACACAGTTCACATATCAGACACATACAGCACACACATGGCTCACATATCAGACACATGCAGCACACACAGCTCACATATCAGATTTATGCAGCACACACACCACTCGCATAGACTCATGCAGCACACACACAGCTCATATATCAGACACATGCAGCACACACACATCTCACATATCAGAGACACACATCTCACATATCAGACACATGCAGCACACACACGGCTCACATATCAGACACATACAGCACACACACGGCTCACATATCAGACACATACAGCACACACACAGCTCACATATCAGACACATGCAGCACACATACGGCTCACATATCAGACGCATACAGCCCAAACACAGCTCACATATCAGACACATGTAGCACACACACAGCTCACATATCAGACACATGCAGCACACACATAGCTCACATGTCAGGCACATGCAGCACACACACACGGCTCACATATCAGACACATACAGCACACACACGGCTCACATATCAGGCACATACAGCACACACACAGCTCACATATCAGACACATGCAGCACACACACGGCTCACATATCAGATGCATACAGCCCAAACACAGCTCACATATCAGACACATGCAGCACAAACACAGCTCACATATCAGAGACATGCAGCACAAACACGGCTCACATATCAGACACATGCAGCACACACACACGGCTCACATATCAGACACATGCAGCACACACACGGCTCACATAACAGACTCATGCAGCAGACACACAGCTCACATATCAGACTCATGCAGCACACACACGGCTCACATATCAGACACATGCATCACACACACAGCTCACATATCAGACACATGCAGCACACACATAGCTCACATGTCAGGCACATGCAGCACACACACACGGCTCACATATCAGACACATACAGCACACACATGGCTCACATATCAGACATATTGTCATGCCGCTGCCGCTCCCCGCGCCCTATAATACTTACCTGTCCTCGGTGTCCCGGCGCGGCTCCTCTTCTGAAGCATCTTCTCTCCAGCGCTCGCCCCCGGCTTCTGCAGCTCGTCGGGTGCACGCGCGCACCGCATTCAGCTCTGCGCGTGCACACCTCTAATTCCCCTGCTGGCGCTCCTTCCCATCCTCTCCGTCATCCTGGAGGACTGTAACCCGGAAGTGTCTCCCACACTGGTATGTAATCCGCTTCCTGCCGCTCCTCAGTGCCTGATGTTCATTTGTGCATTCAAGTGCTTCTAGCTGCCTGTGGTCTCTGTGCGTTCCTTGCCTGCTGACCTAGGGTCTCTTCTTTTCTCTACAGTGCCTTGCCTGTTTCCTGTGTTCCTGCTGTGTTTCCATCAGTTCCTGTTTCTCTGTGGTACCTGCCCTTCTCCTGTGTCCCTGCCTTGCTCCCGTCAGCCTCAGTGTCTCTGTATGTTCCCGCCAGTCTCTGTGTCACCGTAGTGTTTCTATCAGCTCCCTCAATTCTGTAGTACCTTGCCATTCCCTGTGTCTCTTCCCTGTTCCCTCGGTCCCTGTGTGGCTGCAGTGTTCCCGCCAGGCCTCCGTCTCTGTCATACCCTCCAGTTCTTAGTCTCAGCAGTTCCCATCTATCCTGAGTTCTTGCCGTCATCTCCAGCCCTTTATTTTCCTCTTTTTCCGTCTTGATCCTCTAGCTTCCGTGGCGATAGTCCCTCACGGGCCTGCCCCTAACTCTCCCTGTATAGGGGGCGGTCCACCTGGTCAACTCGTCCATGAGGGGTTTGTCGTCACGGTCCAGAGGGTCCACTTTTCGTTTTTTATCTACAAGTCGTCAAAGTAACATCAGGCCATGGACCCCGCTGGTGTCTCCGCCACTCAAAAAGAGTTACTCTTTTTGCGCAAAAACCAGATTAGGATCATGTCATTTCTAAAAAATATGGAGTCTCGCCTAGCGGCCCTACAGCCCTCTGATCCTGGTATTGCCCCGCAGTTGACTGCCCTTCAGCAGGAGCTTGGTCAACAATGGGACACTCAGTCCCATTTTTTGAATGTTATGGCCTCCGTTAATGATCAGCTTCTCTTATGCCAGAATGTTGCCTCTGTTTCCACTCCAGCCTCTGAGCCACAACCCTCGCCCCGACTTGCTAGACCTCCTCGGTATGGTGGGGATCCTAAATCATGCTGCGGCTTTCTTAATCAGTGCCAGTTTCATTTTGAATTATCTCCTCTACTTTACCCTACCGACCGAGCTAAGGTACCTTTTGTAGTTTCCCATTTGGAGGGTGAGGCTTTGGCGAGGGTTAATCCCCTCTGGGAGCGTGATGATTCTTCAGTCTCCCAACTCAATCCATTCCTAGATACCTTCCGCAAGGTATTTGATGAACCTGGTCGTCTGGTCTCTACCACTGAGTCCCTCTTCAACCTTCACCAGGGTACTCTCTCTGTAGCCCAGTATGCCATCCGTTTCCAGACTCTGTCCTCAGATTTAGGGTGGAACAATGAGGCATTGGTTGGTGTGTTTTGGCGTGGTTTGTCTTCACGGATTAAGAATGAGCTGGCGGGACGGGACACTCCCACCTCTTTGGATGATCTTATCTCCTTGGCTATACGCATCGATCTGCGCTTTCAGGAGCGCACTCGCGAGCTTGTCAGAGAGAGGAGACCTCCTTGCCAGACCACTGTTACATGAGGGGCTTCTTCTCAAACAGCAACGGTAGCCTCTTCATCCTCTCCTGAACCCATGCAGGTTGATCGCCTTAAGTCATCCGAGCAATGCTGCAAGGAAAGACTCGCACAAGGTCTTTGCTTCTATTGCGGCAGTGCCTCTCATCTCTTACGCTCCTGTCCTCAGAAGCCGGGAAATGCCTCCGCCTAGGACAGGTAAGAGAGGTCTTCCTAGGTGGTTATGATTCCTCTCCGCCTCTGGTTTTGTCTGTTAATCTACATTTGGGTTCCAGTCACTTTTCTCTGGAGGCTTATGTTGACTCAGGAGCGGCTGGGAACTTTGTTCAACTCGAGGTTGTTAACAGGCTTGGGATACCTGTTAGTCCCTTTGAGACTCCTAGACAAATAGCTTCTGTCGATGGTCAGCCTTTCCGGGAGACTGTCAACTTGGTTACGGAGGAAGTCGAACTTCAGATTGGAGCTCTACATCATGAGAAACTGGCCTTTTATGTTTTACCTTCTGTGTCTCATTCTTTCCTTTTGGGTCTTCCCTGGTTAAGAAATCACGAACCCACTCTGGACTGGCATACTGGAGACGTTTTACGGTGGGGACAGTCTTGTCTGAATAGGTGCCTGCTTCCCGTCAAGCCTGCAACTTCCTCTCGGCCTGCTTCAGAATCCGTGGGAATTCCTCCAGCCTATTGCGCTTTCTCAGACTTTTTTAACAAGAAGGAGGCGGAGATCGTGCCGCCGTACCGCTCCTATGACTGCCCGATAGACCTTTTTCCTGATTCTACTCCACCTAGAGGTCGTATTTACCCTCTGTCTCCTACCGAGACTCAAGCCATGTCCGAATATGTCCAAGAGAATCTGGCCAGAGGCTTTATTTGAAAGTCTTCCTCACCTGCAGGAGCTGGGTTTTTCTTCGTTAAGAAGAAGGATGGTTCTCTTCATCCATGTATAGACTACCGGGGCCTCAATACTATCACGATCAAAAACAAGTACCCACTTCCTCTCATTCCGGAACTCTTTGATCGTCTGCGTGCAGCACGAATCTTTACCAAATTGGATCTCAGAGGGGCTTATAATTTTATCTGTATATTCATTCCGGTGATGAGTGGAAGACTGCGTTTAATACCAGAGATGGCCATTATGAATATTTGGTTATGCCCTTCGGCTTATGCAATGCACCTGCAGTCTTCCAGGAGTTAGTAAATGATGTTTTTCGGGATCTACTCTACACCTGTGTAGTGGTGTACTTGGACGATATCCTTGTATTCTCTCTAGATCTGTCTACTCACAGAAGAGACGTACAGCAAGTACTTCTGCGTTTGAGAGAGAATCGGCTGTACGCAAAACTGGAAAAATGTGTCTTCGAACAGTCGTCTCTACTAGTGTTGAGCATTCCGATACCGCAAGTATCGGGTATCGGCCGATACTTGCGGTATCGGAATTCCGATACCGGGATTCCGATACTTGCCGCGTATCGGATACCGGAATCGGAAGTTCAAAGATTCAAAATGCAGAAATTCAGCCAATGAGAATGATTCCAAGTGTGGGCACATCCTGTTTAGCATGGAGGGCATGAAACTACTGGCAAGGCTGTGATTGGCTGCTGAAATGATGTCATGCTGCAGTTTAAAAGTCGCTGGCGCCATTTTGCGATCACTCTGCTGTGAATTCAGTTAGTGACAGGACGCTGTTTGCTGACTGAGGGACAGTTTAGAGATAGCGATTTGCTTCTTTGTGCTTTCCAAAGGCTAATTTAGCAACCGCTGTGTTCACCTACTATTCACCTTGCTTTTGCCTTGTAGCGCTGTTTTCACAGCGATCTGCAAGGTCTGTGTGTGTGTGTGAGTGCAGCCCACTCTCTAGTCTGAGTGCAGCCACATAGGCCATCCATAGCTGGTTGTATTCAGTTCAGGGAGGGTGGTTCATTGCCTCATACTGTTCTTTTTTTTTTTTTTCAAGTAGTGTAGTCTGCTGCTAATTTATTCAAAAAAATCCTATTAGTGTCTTTCCACCCGTCTCCAGCTAATTTGTGGAAAAACACTACATAGGATAAAGTAGAGGAGGGTTTTTGGGCCTTGCAGCGCTGTTTACGGCTGTCTGCACGGTCTCTGTGTGACTGCAGCTCGCCCTGTAGTCTGTGAGCAGCCATAGCCTGGTTGTCTCCAGCTCAGGGTTGTTCACTGCGTCATACCGCCAAATCAATTTTAATTTTTTTTCAAGTAGTGTAGTCTGCTGCTAATTTATTTAAAAAAATCCTATTAGTGTCTTTCCACCCGTCTCCAGCTAATTTGTGGAAAAACACTACATAGGATAAAGTAGAGGAGGGTTTTTGGGCCTTGCAGCGCCGTTTACGGCTGTCTGCACGGTCTCCGTGTGATTGCAGCTCGCCCTGTAGTCTGTGAGCAGCCATAGCCTGGTTGTCTCCAGCTCAGGGTTGTTCACTGCGTCATACCGCCAAATCAATTTTAATTTTTTTTCAAGTAGTGTAGTCTGCTGCTAATTTATTTAAAAAAATCCTATTAGTGTCTTTCCACCCGTCTCCAGCTAATTTGTGGAAAAACACTACATAGGATAAAGTAGAGGAGGGTTTTTGGGCCTTGCAGCGCCGTTTACGGCTGTCTGCACGGTCTCCGTGTGATTGCAGCTCGCCCTGTAGTCTGTGAGCAGCCATAGCCTGGTTGTCTCCAGCTCAGGGTTGTTCACTGCGTCATACCGCCAAATCAATTTTCTTTTTTTTTCAAGTAGTGTAGGTTGCTGCTAATTTATTTAAAAAAATCCTATTAGTGTCTTTCCACCCGTCTCCAGCTAACTTGTGGAAAAACACTACATAGGATAAAGTAGAGGAGGGTTTTTGGGCCTTGCAGCGCCGTTTACGTCTGTCTGCACGGTCTCCGTGTGACTGCAGCTCTATCTGTTGTCAGTTCAGCCCCCCAAAAAGAAATAAATAATAAAGTTCACCAAACACACCAGTTACACCACTTTACATTTGTGTAGGCCACATTAGCTCATATTAAAGTCTAGTCCACACTTTAGAAAATTAGTGTTTCTTATACCTGTTAGGAGGAGTTGCTCAGGAATAAGCACACAAATCCGTTAGTACTTTTCTGCTTATCTTTATCAGTCAACCAAGATGAAGAAGGCAGTGAGTAAGGCACGTGGGCGTGGGCGTGGGCGCGGAGCAGGGAGGGGACGTGGGGATTCTGTGCCTGCTGCGGGCACCGGTGACTCATCAGCACCCACTTTCACCAGGCAACAGTCGTTCATGCGCAGCTTTGTGTCAGAGCGCCGTACACCGCTGCTGCGTCAAGAACAAATTGAAGCTGTTGTCGGATGGATGGCAGCTAATGCATCAACTTCCATTAGTGCCACATCCTCTCAGACACAGAGCACTGGAGAGCAGCCATCTGTCTCTTCACCACCTGCCAAATTGCCCAGGCAGACAGAGAGCCCAGGACAGGAGCCGTCTCTACTTCTGTTCTCTGAATCTCTTGGCTTGGAAACAGGGGGCCAGCCAAGCAGCATTGGAGAAATGGAAGAAGAGGCAGGGTGCAGTGATGCCCAACAGCTTTTTCTGTCTTCCTCTGAAGAGGCGGGTGGGCCAGTGGCTCCGGTCACCACATCGCAGGCCGCATCAGCTGATGATGACACTCAGGTGCCACTTACTGGTGCGTGCTCTGCTGCTGAGACTACCCAGGAGGAGCAGTTGGGGGCAGAGGGTAGTGTAGATGATGAGGTCCTCGACCCATCTTGGCGTGAGGGACAGGAAGGTGGTGGGAGCAGCTCTGAGGAAGAGATTCCCCGTACGGCCCAAAGAGGGAGAGGGAGGGGGAAGACTGCGGATCCTGCAGCCTCCGCTTTGGCACCCGTTAGGAGCATGTCTCTTCCAAAAGCCAAAAAGGGTGCTCCCAAGACTTGCAGTGCCTGGTCCTTTTTTGACACAGTTGCAGATGACATTTGCTATGTCAGATGCAACGTGTGTCATCAAAAAGTCAAAAGAGGGAAAAATGTCAGCAACCTCAATACCTCCAACATGTGGAAACATGTGCGCAACAGGCACCCGGCGGAGTTAGAAAAACACACTGAAGAGGTAGGCCAACCAACAGCGGCAGCTACCACCTCTTCAGCTCGTGTTGCCTCTTCCTCTAGCTCACACGCAGCTGGTTCGGCTTCCTCCCAGGATCGCCGTGGAAGAACCTCTGGCCCTGTTGTCCAGAGACCCGCTGTAATTCCACCCGCAGCACCACTTTCCCAGTCATCCACACACTCCCAGCCCAGTCTACAGCCATCGGTAGTACAGGCATGGGAGAAAAGGCGGCCTTTCTCGTCAAACCACCCACGAGCACAGGCTCTGACTGCAGGCATTGCCAAACTTCTGTCACTGGAAATGCTGTCATTCAGGCTGGTGGAGACTGACAGCTTCCGTGACTTGATGTCATTGGCAGTCCCACAGTACAATGTGCCCAGCCGCTTTTACTTCAGCAGGCAAGCCGTCCCTGCCCTGCACAAGCATGTGGAGGGACACATAAAACACGCGCTACTGAACGCCGTCAGTAGCAAGGTCCACCTCACCACCGATGCGTGGACCAGTCAACATGGACAGGGGCGATACCTTTCCCTCACTGCCCATTGGGTTAATGTCGTTGAGCCGGGTACAGACCGTGCGAGTGGCGCAGGACGTGTCCTGCCCACTCCAAGGATTGCAGGAATCCATTCTGTACGCATTGACTCCTCCTCTTACACCAGTTCCTCAGAATCATCGCTGCAGGAGCCGTCACAGTCCACCTCCACATGGACCCGTGATGAACGTGTACCTGTTATGACCGACATGAGCACAGCCGTGGCCAAACGTCAACAGGCCGTGTTGAAATTAATTTTTTTGGGGAATCGTAGCCACACAGCGCAGGAGCTCTGGAATGCCATCAAGCAGGAGAGCGATGTGTGGTTTGTGCCAGCGAATCTCCAGCCAGGCATGGTAGTGTGTGATAATGGCCGAAATCTGGTGGCAGCTCTGGGCCTCGGCAACCTCACTCACATCCCATGTCTGGCACATGTGCTCAATTTGGTCGTGCAGAGCTTTTTGAGGGACTATCCGGATCTTGATGCACTGCTGCACAAGGTCCGCCTAGAATGTGCTCACTTGCGGCACGGCAAAAGCGCGCATTGCGGCTCTGCAGCGCCGACACCGCCTGCCGGAACATCGCATCATATGTGACCTACCTACCAGGTGGAATTCCATGTTACATATGTTGGAGCGGTTGTGTGAGCAGCAGCAAGCTGTAATGGAGTACCAGCTGCTTCAGGCGCAAAAAAGTCGCAGTCAGCGCCGTACAGACTTCACAACCACAGAGTGGGCCACTATGAATGACGTCTGCCAGGTTTTGCGTCCCTTTGATTATTCCACGCGGATGGCGAGTGCAGATGATGCACTAGTCAGCATGACTGTCCCCCTTATCTGCCTGCTTGAAAAATCACTGCAAGCGCTAAGGGATGATGTTGTGGAAGAGGTGGAGGATGAGGATTCACCATTTCCATCATCTTCTGGACAGTCAGCGCCACGTGGTTCCTCACAAACGCGTAGGCAGGGGACAGTTTGTGAGGAGGATGAGGAGGAGTCAATGGAGGAGGAAGACGTCCGTCCAGAGGAGGGAGTTACCGAATTGTCCAGTACTCAGTGTGTACAGCGAGGGTGGGGTGATGACGAGCGGGCAGAGATCACGCCTCCAGCAGGGGACAGCGTTTCTTGGGCAGTTGGCAGTCTGCAGCACATGGTGGATTACATGCTGCAGTGCCTGAGAAACGACCGCCGCATCGCCCACATTCTCAACATGTCTGATTATTGGGTGTTCACCCTCCTCGATCCTCGCTACCGGGACAACGTAGAAAGCCTCATCACACCGTTGAACCGGGAGCGAAAAATGCGGGAGTACCAAGACACACTGGTCAATTCCATCATCTTCTCCATTCCAACTGAGAGAAGTGCTGCTAGTGCATTCCAAAGCAGCTCAGTGCGTCCAGGCAGTGGTGGAGGCTCTGCACAAAGAGGGAGCAGAAGCAGTGCCTCTGCCCAAGGCAAGACCAGTATGGCCCAACTGTGGCACAGTTTTCTGTGCCCCCCACAAAAGTCTACACCATCACAGACGGCTCCAGTCAGCAGGAGGCAACGGTTCCGTCAGATGGTGACAGACTACATGTCTTGCCCTCTTGCTGTACTCCCAGACGGCTCTTCCCCTTTCAAGTTTTGGGTCTCAAAGCTGGATACATGGCCAGAGCTAAGCCAGTATGCATTGGAGGTGCTGTCTTGCCCTGCGGCCAGTGTATTATCGGAACGTGTCTTTAGTGCTGCAGGTGGTGTACTAACTGACCGTCGCATGCGACTATCCTCCGATAACGTTGACCGGCTTACTTTCCTGAAAATGAACAAGGCCTGGATCTCGCAGGAATTTGCCACTCCTCCTCCTGATTAAATAATTAGGTCACTGTATACGTTATCCAGGTCTCCTGTTGTGTTCATCTTTCTACCACCTGAACTTAAATTCCTGGGCTCCAACACCGCCAGTTGAGGCTCAGAAGTGCCGTCTGCACAGTCAAAACATACGACCCAGTGTTATTGGGTTTCAGTAACGTCAGCTGATCCCCAGCTGTGTAGCCGGCAATGTGTCATGCGACCGCCACGCTGACACAACAACTGAAATGTAAGGGAATCTGTCCCCCCCCCCCCAAGGCGTTTGTTACTGAAAGAGCCTCCTTGTGCAGCAGTAATGCTGCACAAGGAAAAGGTAGCTATTTTTGTTTAGCACCTTGCACACGCAGAACTTAACACTTATAAAATGTGTCCACTGATACCGTAACACCGTCCCGGAGGTGGGACTTTCCTTCGTAATGTGACGCAGCACAGCCGTCATTCCTACCCCCCCGGCGCCGCGCACCCGCTCCTCAGCGTTGTTTGATTCCGTCCCGGAGCCTGCGCTGTTATGTTATCCCGTGGCCAGGCACACTTAGCGCTGCCCGTCTTCTGGCATCATTTGGTGTCAGGATGGCTGCGCCTGTGCGGCCGCGCTGGCAGAGAGCCCGCCTCGCAGTGTCTTCTGATTTAATCCCACTGGGGGCCTGGGATCCATGGACATGCGCAGTGCATATCTGAACCTCCACCTCTCACTTATCTCCCTATGGCTTCTTCAGACTGTTCGGTGTCAGCTGGTCCCTAATAGCAGCCGTAGGGAGGGGAGTGAGAGGCGAGGATATGCACTGCGCATGTCCATGGATCCCAGGCCCGCGGTGGGATTAAATCAGAAGACACTGCGAGGCGGGCTCTCTGCCAGCGAGGCCGCACAGGCGCAGCCATCCTGACACCAAATGATGCCAGAAGACGGGAAGCGCTAAGTGTGCCTGGCCACGGGATAACATAACAGCGCAGGCCCCGGGACAGAATCAAACATCGCTGAGGAGCCAGTGTGCGTCGCCGGGGGGGGGGTAGGAATGACGGCTGTGCTGCGTCACATTACGAAGGAAAGTCCCACCTCCAGGACGGTTTTACGGTTGCAGGGGACACATTTTATAAGTGTTTAGTTCTGTGTTTGCAAGGAGCATGATGAAAAGAGCCACCTTTTCCTTTTGCATCTTTTGTGCTGCACAAGCTGGCTCTTTCAGCTACAAACGCCTTGGGGGGGGGGTTAAAGGTTCCCTTTCGACTTTCTCAGGCTTCGGCCTACATTGTGTTCCTCTGCTTTTCCACCTGTCCCTGGGCTCCAACACCGCCAGTTGCCGTCCAGAAGTGCTGTACGCACAGTCAACAGTCCCTCCTCTGTTATTGGGGTTCAGTAACGTCAGCTGTTCCCCTGCTGTGTGTGTGGCAATCCCTCCTACCTCCTCCAACCTCCTCCAACCTCCTCCTCCTCCACCTGTCCCTGGGCTCCAACACCGCCAGTTGCCGTCCAGAAGTGCTGTACGCACAGTCAACAGTCCCTCCTCTGTTATTGGGGTTCAGTAACGTCAGCTGTTCCCCTGCTGTGTGTGTGGCAATCCCTCCAACCTCCTCCTCCTCCACCTGTCCCTGGGCTCCAACACCGCCAGTTGCCGTCCAGAAGTGCTGTACGCACAGTCAACAGTCCCTCCTCTGTTATTGGGGTTCAGTAACGTCAGCTGTTCCCCTGCTGTGTGTGTGGCAATCCCTCCTACCTCCTCCAACCTCCTCCTCCTCCACCTGTCCCTGGGCTCCAACACCGCCAGTTGCCGTCCAGAAGTGCTGTACGCACAGTCAACAGTCCCTCCTCTGTTATTGGGGTTCAGTAACGTCAGCTGTTCCCCTGCTGTGTGTGTGGCAATCCCTCCAACCTCCTCCTCCTCCACCTGTCCCTGGGCTCCAACACCGCCAGTTGCCGTCCAGAAGTGCTGTACGCACAGTCAACAGTCCCTCCTCTGTTATTGGGGTTCAGTAACGTCAGCTGTTCCCCTGCTGTGTGTGTGGCAATCCCTCCTACCTCCTCCAACCTCCTCCTCCTCCACCTGTCCCTGGGCTCCAACACCGCCAGTTGCCGTCCAGAAGTGCTGTACGCACAGTCAACAGTCCCTCCTCTGTTATTGGGGTTCAGTAACGTCAGCTGTTCCCCTGCTGTGTGTGTGGCAATCCCTCCTCCAACCTCCTCCTCCACCTGTCCCTGGGCTCCAACACCGCCAGTTGCCGTCCAGAAGTGCTGTACGCACAGTCAACAGTCCCTCCTCTGTTATTGGGGTTCAGTAACGTCAGCTGTTCCCCTGCTGTGTGTGTGGCAATCCCTCCTACCTCCTCCAACCTCCTCCAACCTCCTCCTCCTCCACCTGTCCCTGGGCTCCAACACCGCCAGTTGCCGTCCAGAAGTGCTGTACGCACAGTCAACAGTCCCTCCTCTGTTATTGGGGTTCAGTAACGTCAGCTGTTCCCCTGCTGTGTGTGTGGCAATCCCTCCTACCTCCTCCAACCTCCTCCAACCTCCTCCTCCTCCACCTGTCCCTGGGCTCCAACACCGCCAGTTGCCGTCCAGAAGTGCTGTACGCACAGTCAACAGTCCCTCCTCTGTTATTGGGGTTCAGTAACGTCAGCTGTTCCCCTGCTGTGTGTGTGGCAATCCCTCCTACCTCCTCCAACCTCCTCCTCCTCCACCTGTCCCTGGGCTCCAACACCGCCAGTTGCCGTCCAGAAGTGCTGTACGCACAGTCAACAGTCCCTCCTCTGTTATTGGGGTTCAGTAACGTCAGCTGTTCCCCTGCTGTGTGTGTGGCAATCCCTCCTCCAACCTCCTCCTCCTCCACCTGTCCCTGGGCTCCAACACCGCCAGTTGCCGTCCAGAAGTGCTGTACGCACAGTCAACAGTCCCTCCTCTGTTATTGGGGTTCAGTAACGTCAGCTGTTCCCCTGCTGTGTGTGTGGCAATCCCTCCTACCTCCTCCAACCTCCTCCAACCTCCTCCTCCTCCACCTGTCCCTGGGCTCCAACACCGCCAGTTGCCGTCCAGAAGTGCTGTACGCACAGTCAACAGTCCCTCCTCTGTTATTGGGGTTCAGTAACGTCAGCTGTTCCCCTGCTGTGTGTGTGGCAATCCCTCCTCCAACCTCCTCCAACCTCCTCCTCCTCCACCTGTCCCTGGGCTCCAACACCGCCAGTTGCCGTCCAGAAGTGCTGTACGCACAGTCAACAGTCCCTCCTCTGTTATTGGGGTTCAGTAACGTCAGCTGTTCCCCTGCTGTGTGTGTGGCAATCCCTCCTACCTCCTCCAACCTCCTCCAACCTCCTCCTCCTCCACCTGTCCCTGGGCTCCAACACCGCCAGTTGCCGTCCAGAAGTGCTGTACGCACAGTCAACAGTCCCTCCTCTGTTATTGGGGTTCAGTAACGTCAGCTGTTCCCCTGCTGTGTGTGTGGCAATCCCTCCTACCTCCTCCAACCTCCTCCAACCTCCTCCTCCTCCACCTGTCCCTGGGCTCCAACACCGCCAGTTGCCGTCCAGAAGTGCTGTACGCACAGTCAACAGTCCCTCCTCTGTTATTGGGGTTCAGTAACGTCAGCTGTTCCCCTGCTGTGTGTGTGGCAATCCCTCCTACCTCCTCCAACCTCCTCCAACCTCCTCCTCCTCCACCTGTCCCTGGGCTCCAACACCGCCAGTTGCCGTCCAGAAGTGCTGTACGCACAGTCAACAGTCCCTCCTCTGTTATTGGGGTTCAGTAACGTCAGCTGTTCCCCTGCTGTGTGTGTGGCAATCCCTCCTACCTCCTCCAACCTCCTCCAACCTCCTCCTCCTCCACCTGTCCCTGGGCTCCAACACCGCCAGTTGCCGTCCAGAAGTGCTGTACGCACAGTCAACAGTCCCTCCTCTGTTATTGGGGTTCAGTAACGTCAGCTGTTCCCCTGCTGTGTGTGTGGCAATCCCTCCTACCTCCTCCAACCTCCTCCAACCTCCTCCTCCTCCACCTGTCCCTGGGCTCCAACACCGCCAGTTGCCGTCCAGAAGTGCTGTACGCACAGTCAACAGTCCCTCCTCTGTTATTGGGGTTCAGTAACGTCAGCTGTTCCCCTGCTGTGTGTGTGGCAATCCCTCCTCCAACCTCCTCCAACCTCCTCCTCCTCCACCTGTCCCTGGGCTCCAACACCGCCAGTTGCCGTCCAGAAGTGCTGTACGCACAGTCAACAGTCCCTCCTCTGTTATTGGGGTTCAGTAACGTCAGCTGTTCCCCTGCTGTGTGTGTGGCAATCCCTCCTACCTCCTCCAACCTCCTCCAACCTCCTCCTCCTCCACCTGTCCCTGGGCTCCAACACCGCCAGTTGCCGTCCAGAAGTGCTGTACGCACAGAGCCAAACACCTCGCAAATGTGTTAGTGGGGTTCAGCACCGCCAGCTGTTCCCCTGCTGTGTATACGGCAACGTGTACTGCGACCGCCACGCAGGCACAACAAGTTAAATTTAAGGGAACCTGTCCCCCCCCCCAGGCGTTTGTTACTGAAGGAGCCACCTTGTGCAGCAGTAATGATGCAAAGGGAAAAAGTGCCTCTTTTCGTGGTGCTCCTTGCAGATGCTGAACCTAACACTTATGAAATGTGTCCCCTCACAGCGTTCAACCGTCCGGTAGGTGGAACTTTCCTTTGTCATGTGACGCAGCACAGCCGTCATTTTTACCCCCTTGGCGCCGTGCGCCGTCTCCTCAGCGTTGTTTGAATCTGTCCCGGAGCCTGCGCTGTTAGGTTACCCCTTGGCCATGCACACATTTTGCGCTGCCTGTCTTCTGACATCATTTGCTGTCACTCCCCTCCCTACGGCTTCTAAAGACTGTTCGGTGTCAGCTGATCCCTAATAGCATGCCACGGCCGTGACACCGCACAGTCTGAAGAAGCCGTAGGGAGGGGAGTGAGAGGTGAGGATATGCACTGCGCATGGCCACGGATCCCAGGCCCGCGGTGGGATTACATTACACGACACCGCGAGGCTGAATCTCGGACAGCGCACCCACACATGCGCAGCCAGCCTGACAGCAAATGATGTCAGAAGACGGGCAGCGCGAAATGTGTGCATGGCCAAGGGGTAACCTAACAGCGCAGGCTCCGGGACAGATTCAAACAACGCTGAGGAGGCGGCGCACGGCGCCAAGGGGGTAAAAATGACGGCTGTGCTGCGTCACATGACAAAGGAAAGTTCCACCTACCGGACGGTTGAACGCTGTGAGGGGACACATTTCATAAGTGTTAGGTTCAGCATCTGCAAGGACCATAATTAAAAGAGCTAAGTTTACCTTTTCCAGCATTAGTGGTGTACACGATGGCTCTTCCAGCTACAAACGCCTGGGGGGGGGGGGTTAAAGGTTTCCTTTCAACTTGCTCCAGTGCAGGCTTCGGCCTACACTCCGCTCCCCCTGCTCCTCCTGCTGACCCTGGGCTCTAACACCGCCAGTTGGGGCCCGGTACTGCTAGCTGCACAGAGAAAAACACCAGCCAATGTGTCAGTGGGGTTCAGCACCGCCAGCTGTTCCCCTGCTGTGCAGCCGGCAACGTGTCCTGCAACTGCCACACAGGCACAACAGACCCAAAAGCTGCCGCCAGTGCAGGCTTCGGCCTACACTCTGCTCCATCTCCTCCTCCTGCTGACCCCGGGCTCCAACACCGCCAGTTGGGGCCCGGTACTGCTAGCTGCACAGAGAAAAACACCAACCAATGTGTCAGTGGGGTTCAGCACCGCCAGCTGTTCCCCTGCTGTGCAGCCGGCATTGTGTCCTGCAAAAGCCACGCAGACACAAGAACTGAAATTGAAGGGAACCTGTCCCCCCTCCCCCAGGCGTTTGTACGTTTTAAAGGCCACCTTGTACAGCGGTAATGCTGCATGTGTGCAAGGTGGCTCATAAACGTATTCTCCTCGCACAGGTGGAACTGAAAACACGTCTAAAATGTGTCCTCTGTGTGACCATTTAACCGTCCCGGTGGTGTGACTTTCCTTTGTAATGACACGCTGCAACCCCCTTGGTAGCGCTGCCCGTCTTCTGGCATCATTGTTTGGCTGCCTGCGCCTCCGCGGCCGCCCTGACCCACACAACGCCCCTCGTTGTCTTATTTATTGGGACTGCGAGGGTGTGATTGACGGGCATGATCAGTGCATCAGTTCGCCTGTCCCTCATCTCCTTCCGCCTTCTGCGGACTGTGCGGCTTCATGGCCGTGGCATGCGATAAGGGATCAGATGACGCCGCACAGTCTGAAGCGGGTGTAAGGACCCGAGTGTCAGAGGCGAACATATGTGCTGCGCCAGGCCCTGAATCCCAGCCCCGCAGTGTTTTAACAATGTTAAGACACTGCGGGGCTGGGATTCATGGTCATCGCGAACCGCACCGGCCGACATTAAATGATGCCAGAACATGGGCAGCGCTAACAGCGCTAGGCCAGGGGATCACACGACAGCGCAGACTCCTGTACAGCAAATAACAACGCTCAGGAGGCTGCACCCAGCACCAAGGTGGGATTCTTGACATCTGTGCTGCGTCTCATTACAAAGGGAACTCGCGCCTCCAACACAGTTTGACTGTTTAAAGGGCTAAATGTTATACGTGTTTCATTCAGCGTGTGCAAGGAGCGAAATTAAAAGAGCAACCTTTGACTTGTGCAGCACTACTGCTGCATAAGCTGTGGCTCTTCTACTTTGTAACCCCTGAGGGGGGGTTAAAGGTTACCTTTGAAATTGGTTCAATTAGGCTTCGGCCTACACTCTGCTCCCCCTGCAGAGCCCTGGGCTCCAACACCGCCAGTTGGGGCCCGGTACTGCTAGCTGCACAGAGAAAAACACCAGCCAATGTGTCAGTGGGGTTCAGCACCGCCAGCTGTTCCCCTGCTGTGCAGCCGGCAACGTGTCCTGCAACTGCCACGCAGGCACAACAGACCCAAAAGCTGCCGCCAGTGCAGGCTTCGGCCTACACTCTGCTCCATCTCCTCCTCCTGCTGACCCCGGGCTCCAACACCGCCAGTTGGGGCCCGGTACTGCTAGCTGCACAGAGAAAAACACCAGCCAATGTGTCAGTGGGGTTCAGCACCGCCAGCTGTTTCCCTGCTGTGCAGCCGGCATCGTGTCCTGCAAAAGCCACGCAGACACAAGAACTGAAATTGAAGGGAACCTGTCCCCCCTCCCCCAGGCGTTTGTACGTTTTAAAGGCCACCTTGTACAGCGGTAATGCTGCATGTGTGCAAGGTGGCTCATAAACGTATTCTCCTCGCACAGGTGGAACTGAAAACACGTCTAAAATGTGTCCTCTGTGTGACCATTTAACCGTCCCGGTGGTGTGACTTTCCTTTGTAATGACACGCTGCAACCCCCTTGGTAGCGCTGCCCGTCTTCTGGCATCATTGTTTGGCTGCCTGCGCCTCCGCGGCCGCCCTGACCCACACAACGCCCCTCGTTGTCTTATTTATTGGGACTGCGAGGGTGTGATTGACGGGCATGATCAGTGCATCAGTTCGCCTGTCCCTCATCTCCTTCTGCCTTCTGCGGACTGTGCGGCTTCATGGCCGTGGCATGCGATAAGGGATCAGATGACGCCGCACAGTCTGAAGCGGGTGTAAGGACCCGAGTGTCAGAGGCGAACATATGTGCTGCGCCAGGCCCTGAATCCCAGCCCCGCAGTGTTTTAACAATGTTAAGACACTGCGGGGCTGGGATTCATGGTCATCGCGAACCGCACCGGCCGACATTAAATGATGCCAGAACATGGGCAGCGCTAACAGCGCTAGGCCAGGGGATCACACGACAGCGCAGACTCCTGTACAGCAAATAACAACGCTCAGGAGGCTGCACCCAGCACCAAGGTGGGATTCTTGACATCTGTGCTGCGTCTCATTACAAAGGGAACTCGCGCCTCCAACACAGTTTGACTGTTTAAAGGGCTAAATGTTATACGTGTTTCATTCAGCGTGTGCAAGGAGCGAAATTAAAAGAGCAACCTTTGACTTGTGCAGCACTACTGCTGCATAAGCTGTGGCTCTTCTACTTTGTAACCCCTGAGGGGGGGTTAAAGGTTACCTTTGAAATTGGTTCAATTAGGCTTCGGCCTACACTCTGCTCCCCCTGCAGAGCCCTGGGCTCCAACACCGCCAGTTGGGGCCCGGTACTGCTAGCTGCACAGAGAAAAACACCAGCCAATGTGTCAGTGGGGTTCAGCACCGCCAGCTGTTCCCCTGCTGTGCAGCCGGCAACGTGTCCTGCAACTGCCACGCAGGCACAACAGACCCAAAAGCTGCCGCCAGTGCAGGCTTCGGCCTACACTCTGCTCCATCTCCTCCTCCTGCTGACCCCGGGCTCCAACACCGCCAGTTGGGGCCCGGTACTGCTAGCTGCACAGAGAAAAACACCAGCCAATGTGTCAGTGGGGTTCAGCACCGCCAGCTGTTCCCCTGCTGTGCAGCCGGCATCGTGTCCTGCAAAAGCCACGCAGACACAAGAACTGAAATTGAAGGGAACCTGTCCCCCCTCCCCCAGGCGTTTGTACGTTTTAAAGGCCACCTTGTACAGCGGTAATGCTGCATGTGTGCAAGGTGGCTCATAAACGTATTCTCCTCGCACAGGTGGAACTGAAAACACGTCTAAAATGTGTCCTCTGTGTGACCATTTAACCGTCCCGGTGGTGTGACTTTCCTTTGTAATGACACGCTGCAACCCCCTTGGTAGCGCTGCCCGTCTTCTGGCATCATTGTTTGGCTGCCTGCGCCTCCGCGGCCGCCCTGACCCACACAACGCCCCTCGTTGTCTTATTTATTGGGACTGCGAGGGTGTGATTGACGGGCATGATCAGTGCATCAGTTCGCCTGTCCCTCATCTCCTTCCGCCTTCTGCGGACTGTGCGGCTTCATGGCCGTGGCATGCGATAAGGGATCAGATGACGCCGCACAGTCTGAAGCGGGTGTAAGGACCCGAGTGTCAGAGGCGAACATATGTGCTGCGCCAGGCCCTGAATCCCAGCCCCGCAGTGTTTTAACAATGTTAAGACACTGCGGGGCTGGGATTCATGGTCATCGCGAACCGCACCGGCCGACATTAAATGATGCCAGAACATGGGCAGCGCTAACAGCGCTAGGCCAGGGGATCACACGACAGCGCAGACTCCTGTACAGCAAATAACAACGCTCAGGAGGCTGCACCCAGCACCAAGGTGGGATTCTTGACATCTGTGCTGCGTCTCATTCCAAAGGGAACTCGCGCCTCCAACACAGTTTGACTGTTTAAAGGGCTAAATGTTATACGTGTTTCATTCAGCGTGTGCAAGGAGCGAAATTAAAAGAGCAACCTTTGACTTGTGCAGCACTACTGCTGCATAAGCTGTGGCTCTTCTACTTTGTAACCCCTGAGGGGGGGTTAAAGGTTACCTTTGAAATTGGTTCAATTAGGCTTCGGCCTACACTCTGCTCCCCCTGCAGAGCCCTGGGCTCCAACACCGCCAGTTGGGGCCCGGTACTGCTAGCTGCACAGAGAAAAACACCAGCCAATGTGTCAGTGGGGTTCAGCACCGCCAGCTGTTCCCCTGCTGTGCAGCCGGCAACGTGTCCTGCAACTGCCACGCAGGCACAACAGACCCAAAAGCTGCCGCCAGTGCAGGCTTCGGCCTACACTCTGCTCCATCTCCTCCTCCTGCTGACCCCGGGCTCCAACACCGCCAGTTGGGGCCCGGTACTGCTAGCTGTACAGAGAAAAACACCAGCCAATGTGTCAGTGGGGTTCAGCACCGCCAGCTGTTCCCCTGCTGTGCAGCCGGCATCGTGTCCTGCAAAAGCCACGCAGACACAAGAACTGAAATTGAAGGGAACCTGTCCCCCCTCCCCCAGGCGTTTGTACAGCGGTAATGCTGCATGTGTGCAAGGTGGCTCATAAACGTATTCTCCTCGCACAGGTGGAACTGAAAACACGTCTAAAATGTGTCCTCTGTGTGACCATTTAACCGTCCCGGTGGTGTGACTTTCCTTTGTAATGACACGCTGCAACCCCCTTGGTAGCGCTGCCCGTCTTCTGGCATCATTGTTTGGCTGCCTGCGCCTCCGCGGCCGCCCTGACCCACACAACGCCCCTCGTTGTCTTATTTATTGGGACTGCGAGGGTGTGATTGACGGGCATGATCAGTGCATCAGTTCGCCTGTCCCTCATCTCCTTCCGCCTTCTGCGGACTGTGCGGCTTCATGGCCGTGGCATGCGATAAGGGATCAGATGACGCCGCACAGTCTGAAGCGGGTGTAAGGACCCGAGTGTCAGAGGCGAACATATGTGCTGCGCCAGGCCCTGAATCCCAGCCCCGCAGTGTTTTAACAATGTTAAGACACTGCGGGGCTGGGATTCATGGTCATCGCGAACCGCACCGGCCGACATTAAATGATGCCAGAACATGGGCAGCGCTAACAGCGCTAGGCCAGGGGATCACACGACAGCGCAGACTCCTGTACAGCAAATAACAACGCTCAGGAGGCTGCACCCAGCACCAAGGTGGGATTCTTGACATCTGTGCTGCGTCTCATTCCAAAGGGAACTCGCGCCTCCAACACAGTTTGACTGTTTAAAGGGCTAAATGTTATACGTGTTTCATTCAGCGTGTGCAAGGAGCGAAATTAAAAGAGCAACCTTTGACTTGTGCAGCACTACTGCTGCATAAGCTGTGGCTCTTCTACTTTGTAACCCCTGAGGGGGGGTTAAAGGTTACCTTTGAAATTGGTTCAATTAGGCTTCGGCCTACACTCTGCTCCCCCTGCAGAGCCCTGGGCTCCAACACCGCCAGTTGGGGCCCGGTACTGCTAGCTGCACAGAGAAAAACACCAGCCAATGTGTCAGTGGGGTTCAGCACCGCCAGCTGTTCCCCTGCTGTGCAGCCGGCAACGTGTCCTGCAACTGCCACGCAGGCACAACAGACCCAAAAGCTGCCGCCAGTGCAGGCTTCGGCCTACACTCTGCTCCATCTCCTCCTCCTGCTGACCCCGGGCTCCAACACCGCCAGTTGGGGCCCGGTACTGCTAGCTGCACAGAGAAAAACACCAGCCAATGTGTCAGTGGGGTTCAGCACCGCCAGCTGTTCCCCTGCTGTGCAGCCGGCATCGTGTCCTGCAAAAGCCACGCAGACACAAGAACTGAAATTGAAGGGAACCTGTCCCCCCTCCCCCAGGCGTTTGTACGTTTTAAAGGCCACCTTGTACAGCGGTAATGCTGCATGTGTGCAAGGTGGCTCATAAACGTATTCTCCTCGCACAGGTGGAACTGAAAACACGTCTAAAATGTGTCCTCTGTGTGACCATTTAACCGTCCCGGTGGTGTGACTTTCCTTTGTAATGACACGCTGCAACCCCCTTGGTAGCGCTGCCCGTCTTCTGGCATCATTGTTTGGCTGCCTGCGCCTCCGCGGCCGCCCTGACCCACACAACGCCCCTCGTTGTCTTATTTATTGGGACTGCGAGGGTGTGATTGACGGGCATGATCAGTGCATCAGTTCGCCTGTCCCTCATCTCCTTCCGCCTTCTGCGGACTGTGCGGCTTCATGGCCGTGGCATGCGATAAGGGATCAGATGACGCCGCACAGTCTGAAGCGGGTGTAAGGACCCGAGTGTCAGAGGCGAACATATGTGCTGCGCCAGGCCCTGAATCCCAGCCCCGCAGTGTTTTAACAATGTTAAGACACTGCGGGGCTGGGATTCATGGTCATCGCGAACCGCACCGGCCGACATTAAATGATGCCAGAACATGGGCAGCGCTAACAGCGCTAGGCCAGGGGATCACACGACAGCGCAGACTCCTGTACAGCAAATAACAACGCTCAGGAGGCTGCACCCAGCACCAAGGTGGGATTCTTGACATCTGTGCTGCGTCTCATTACAAAGGGAACTCGCGCCTCCAACACAGTTTGACTGTTTAAAGGGCTAAATGTTATACGTGTTTCATTCAGCGTGTGCAAGGAGCGAAATTAAAAGAGCAACCTTTGACTTGTGCAGCACTACTGCTGCATAAACTGTGGCTCTTCTACTTTGTAACCACTGAGGGGGGGTTAAAGGTTACCTTTGAAATTGGTTCAATTAGGCTTCGGCCTACACTCTGCTCCCCCTGCAGAGCCCTGGGCTCCAACACCGCCAGTTGGGGCCCGGTACTGCTAGCTGCACAGAGAAAAACACCAGCCAATGTGTCAGTGGGGTTCAGCACCGCCAGCTGTTCCCCTGCTGTGCAGCCGGCAACGTGTCCTGCAACTGCCACGCAGGCACAACAGACCCAAAAGCTGCCGCCAGTGCAGGCTTCGGCCTACACTCTGCTCCATCTCCTCCTCCTGCTGACCCCGGGCTCCAACACCGCCAGTTGGGGCCCGGTACTGCTAGCTGTACAGAGAAAAACACCAGCCAATGTGTCAGTGGGGTTCAGCACCGCCAGCTGTTCCCCTGCTGTGCAGCCGGCATCGTGTCCTGCAAAAGCCACGCAGACACAAGAACTGAAATTGAAGGGAACCTGTCCCCCCTCCCCCAGGCGTTTGTACGTTTTAAAGGCCACCTTGTACAGCGGTAATGCTGCATGTGTGCAAGGTGGCTCATAAACGTATTCTCCTCGCACAGGTGGAACTGAAAACACGTCTAAAATGTGTCCTCTGTGTGACCATTTAACCGTCCCGGTGGTGTGACTTTCCTTTGTAATGACACGCTGCAACCCCCTTGGTAGCGCTGCCCGTCTTCTGGCATCATTGTTTGGCTGCCTGCGCCTCCGCGGCCGCCCTGACCCACACAACGCCCCTCGTTGTCTTATTTATTGGGACTGCGAGGGTGTGATTGACGGGCATGATCAGTGCATCAGTTCGCCTGTCCCTCATCTCCTTCCGCCTTCTGCGGACTGTGCGGCTTCATGGCCGTGGCATGCGATAAGGGATCAGATGACGCCGCACAGTCTGAAGCGGGTGTAAGGACCCGAGTGTCAGAGGCGAACATATGTGCTGCGCCAGGCCCTGAATCCCAGCCCCGCAGTGTTTTAACAATGTTAAGACACTGCGGGGCTGGGATTCATGGTCATCGCGAACCGCACCGGCCGACATTAAATGATGCCAGAACATGGGCAGCGCTAACAGCGCTAGGCCAGGGGATCACACGACAGCGCAGACTCCTGTACAGCAAATAACAACGCTCAGGAGGCTGCACCCAGCACCAAGGTGGGATTCTTGACATCTGTGCTGCGTCTCATTACAAAGGGAACTCGCGCCTCCAACACAGTTTGACTGTTTAAAGGGCTAAATGTTATACGTGTTTCATTCAGCGTGTGCAAGGAGCAAAATTAAAAGAGCAACCTTTGACTTGTGCAGCACTACTGCTGCATAAGCTGTGGCTCTTCTACTTTGTAACCCCTGAGGGGGGGTTAAAGGTTACCTTTGAAATTGGTTCAATTAGGCTTCGGCCTACACTCTGCTCCCCCTGCAGAGCCCTGGGCTCCAACACCGCCAGTTGGGGCCCGGTACTGCTAGCTGCACAGAGAAAAACACCAGCCAATGTGTCAGTGGGGTTCAGCACCGCCAGCTGTTCCCCTGCTGTGCAGCCGGCAACGTGTCCTGCAACTGCCACGCAGGCACAACAGACCCAAAAGCTGCCGCCAGTGCAGGCTTCGGCCTACACTCTGCTCCATCTCCTCCTCCTGCTGACCCCGGGCTCCAACACCGCCAGTTGGGGCCCGGTACTGCTAGCTGCACAGAGAAAAACACCAGCCAATGTGTCAGTGGGGTTCAGCACCGCCAGCTGTTCCCCTGCTGTGCAGCCGGCATCGTGTCCTGCAAAAGCCACGCAGACACAAGAACTGAAATTGAAGGGAACCTGTCCCCCCTCCCCCAGGCGTTTGTACGTTTTAAAGGCCACCTTGTACAGCGGTAATGCTGCATGTGTGCAAGGTGGCTCATAAACGTATTCTCCTCGCACAGGTGGAACTGAAAACACGTCTAAGATGTGTCCTCTGTGTGACCATTTAACCGTCCCGGTGGTGTGACTTTCCTTTGTAATGACACGCTGCAACCCCCTTGGTAGCGCTGCCCGTCTTCTGGCATCATTGTTTGGCTGCCTGCGCCTCCGCAGCTGCCCTGACCCACACAACGCCCCTCGTTGTCTTATTTATTGGGACTGCAAGGGTGTGATTGACGGGCATGATCAGTGCATCAGTTCGCCTGTCCCTCATCTCCTTCCGCCTTCTGCGGACTGTGCGGCTTCATGGCCGTGGCATGCGATAAGGGATCAGATGACGCCGCACAGTCTGAAGCGGGTGTAAGGACCCGAGTGTCAGAGGCGAACATATGTGCTGCGCCAGGCCCTGAATCCCAGCCCCGCAGTGTTTTAACAATGTTAAGACACTGCGGGGCTGGGATTCATGGTCATCGCGAACCGCACCAGCCGACATTAAATGATGCCAGAACATGGGCAGCGCTAACAGCGCTAGGCCAGGGGATCACACGACAGCGCAGACTCCTGTACAGCAAATAACAACGCTCAGGAGGCTGCACCCAGCACCAAGGTGGGATTCTTGACATCTGTGCTGCGTCTCATTACAAAGGGAACTCGCGCCTCCAACACAGTTTGACTGTTTAAAGGGCTAAATGTTATACGTGTTTCATTCAGCGTGTGCAAGGAGCGAAATTAAAAGAGCAACCTTTGACTTGTGCAGCACTACTGCTGCATAAGCTGTGGCTCTTCTACTTTGTAACCCCTGAGGGGGGGTTAAAGGTTACCTTTGAAATTGGTTCAATTAGGCTTCGGCCTACACTCTGCTCCCCCTGCAGAGCCCTGGGCTCCAACACCGCCAGTTGGGGCCCGGTACTGCTAGCTGCACAGACAAAAACACCAGCCAATGTGTCAGTGGGGTTCAGCACCGCCAGCTGTTCCCCTGCTGTGCAGCCGGCAACGTGTCCTGCAACTGCCACGCAGGCACAACAGACCCAAAGCTGCCGCCAGTGCAGGCTTCGGCCTACACTCTGCTCCATCTCCTCCTCCTGCTGACCCCGGGCTCTAACACCGCCAGTTGGGGCCCGGTACTGCTAGCTGCACAGAGAAAAACACCAGCCAATGTGTCAGTGGGGTTCAGCACCGCCAGCTGTTCCCCTGCTGTGCAGCCGGCATCGTGTCCTGCAAAAGCCACGCAGACACTTGCTCTTGTACCTTCTGCTCCCCATCCTGGTTCCAGTACCGTCAGCTGGTTCCGGGCAGAGCCTTTGGCTTAGGTGCCTCCCTCTGGGTATCCGAGTTCCACCAACGTCAGGTGGTCCTTGGTAGTGCTTTCAGGCACGGGTACCTCCTGCTTAGTAACCGGGTTCCAGTAACGTCAGCTGGTCCTCGGTAGTTCCATTGGCTCTTGGACCTTCGGCTACCCATCCGGGTTCCAGCACCGTCAGCTGGTTCTCGGCAGTGTCTTGTGCTCTTGTACCTTCTGCTCCCCATCCTGGTTCCAGTACCGTCAGCTGGTTCCGGGCAGAGCCTTTGGCTTAGGTGCCTCCCTCTGGGTATCCGAGTTCCACCAACGTCAGGTGGTCCTTGGTAGTGCTTTCAGGCACGGGTACCTCCTGCTTAGTAACCGGGTTCCAGTAACGTCAGCTGGTCCTCGGTAGTTCCATTGGCTCTTGGACCTTCGGGTAGCCATCCGAGTTCCAGTTCCATCAGCTGGTTCTCGGCATTTTCTCAGCCTTCTTGTACCTTCTGCTACATTTCCAAGTTCAAGAGACTAAACACGATGACCCGGAAGACCACCCCTAAGATGACGACGACACCAGAGACGACAACCACTGTGATGACGACGACCCTGGAGACGATGACCCCGAAGAACACCCCGATGACGACGACCCCGGAGACGACGACCCTGAAGACCAGCCCGATGACGACGACCCCGGAGACGACGACCCTGGAGACGACGACGACCTGGAAGACCGAGAAGCAGAAGAACAAGAGGCTGCAGAACAAAGAGCAGAAGAACATTAAGCATAACACTAAATATCAGAGCAAAAAATATTATCTAAATTATAAGCAGAAGAAGACTAAGCAGTGTATGGGGGTGAGTCCGTTCCTCCTCGTGGTGCCCCTGGATAAAGCCTGATGCTGCAGGCCAAACTGAACGCGGACAAATGTAACTGTTTTGTGACAGGCAGAACGGAAGGTGTAATCTTCAAACTTTTATAGATAACAACTACGGGAATGCCTGTCACAAATAAGAATATGATGAAGAAGTAGAATATGATGAAGATAATAGTAAAATAAAAAGAATATGAACAATGTAACCAAAAAAATAATAGGTAGAAGATGAAGAAGAAGATGAATAAGGTGAAGAAGTTGATGTCAAAGAAGCTGATGATGAAGATAATGAAGAAGAAAGTGTGGGAGAAGTAAAAAAGAAGGTGAAGGGCGTGGAAGTAGTGAAACATCAATATCTGACAAAATAAAAAAAAAATTAACATAGTCAAAATCTTTCTACCGCCGAACGTCATAAAAAACAAAACAAAATCCTGCTATTCTATTACATTGGGCTAAACCTCTGTGCCTTTAATGTCTCCGCCACGTCCCCCAATACATCCTACATTATTCTTAGTTGTTTTCCTTCATGTAGAATGAACCTACAAGTTTATAAAGGGTTTATTTTAATTCCGATATTTTCGTCCCATTGACTTGCATTGGGATCGGGTATCGGTATCGGATTGGATCCGATATTTTGACGGTATCGGCCGATACTTTCCGATACCGATACTTTCCGATATCGGAAAGTATCGCTCAACACTAGTCTCTACCCATCTTGGGTTTCATCATTTTCGATGCTGGTTTGCGTATGGATCCGGGAAAAGTTTCAGCTGTGCTCAACTGGCCGCATCCACTTGGAGTGAAAGCAATTCAGCGATTTCTTGGATTTGCTAACTACTATCGGCAGTTCATCCCTCACTTTTCCTCTCTATCAGCTTCAATTTCCTCCATGATTCGGATGGGTGCCAACCCTCATCAGTGGCCAGCTGAGGCTGAAGAAGCTTTCCGATCCATCAAGCAAGCCTTTGCCTCTGCTCCTATAATTCACCATCCTGTGGCCAATAAACCCTTCATCCTCGAAGAGGATGCTTCTGCTATTGGAGCTGGAGCTCTGCTCTCTCAAAAATCCTCTTCTGGTCATCTTGTGCCCTGTGGTTTTTTCTCCAAGATTTTCTCCTCCTCAGAAAATAATTATTCCATCGGAGATAAAGAACTTTTGGCAATCAGGTTGGCATTAGAAGAGTGGCGGTATCTCTTAGAGGGGGCTTTACATAGTTTTGTAATCTACACAGATCACAAGAATCTGGCGTATATTCGTTCTGTGCATAGACTTAATCCTCGGCAGGCCAGGTGGGCCTTGTTTTTCATCAGGTTCGACTTTGAACTTCGCTTCCTGCCTGGAAATAAAAACTCCAGAGCCGACGCTTTGTCTAGGTCATTCCTGGCAGTGGATATGGAGGAAGAGCCTGTGCACATCATCGATCCTGCCAGAGTCATCACGGTCGCTCCAGTCTTTCTCACCTCTTTGCCTCCAGGTAAGACCTTTGTTGCTGAGGGGAACAGAAAACATGTCTTACTTTGGGGTCATGCCTCCAAACTGGCTGGACATGTTGGTTTCAAAAAAACCTTCCATTTGATCTGTCGCTATTACTGGTGGCCAACGTTGTCTAAGGATGTCCAAAGTTTTATCGCCTCTTGTCCTTCCTGTGCCAAGAATAAGATTCCCAGGCAACTACCTTCCGGGCTTTTACATCCTTTACCGGTACCTTCCACTCCGTGGCAACATTTATCAATGGATTTCATCACTGACCTGCCTCGTTCTTCTGGTTGCACCGTCATCTTCGTGGTCATGGATTGTTTCTCCAAGATGGCTCATTTCATCGCTCTACCAGGTTTACCTTCTGCTCCCGAGTTGACAAAGATCTTTGTTCACCATATTTTTCGTCTTCATGGTCTTCCCTTACATATTGTTTCTGACCGAGGTGTCCAGTTCACCGCCCTCTTCTGGAGATCTCTCTGTAAATCTATGGACATCTCGCTTGACTTTTCTTTGGCCTACCATCCGCAGTCCAATGGCCAAGTGGAACGTACTAATCAGACATTGGTAACCTATCTCCGTCATTTTTCCAATACCCATCAGAATGATTGGTCAGACTTACTACTGTGGGCTGAGTTTTCCTATAATAACCATCCCAGCGAAGCTACCAACAAGTCTCCATTTTTCATCGTCTACGGTCTACATCCTGGTATTCCTCTTCTGGTTCCTCCTGTCTCTTCTGTACCAGCGGCTGATCTTCTGTCTAGAGAGTTCTCCAGGGTCTGGCAGGAGACCAAATCCGCTCTCGAGTTGGCCAAGTTAGGATGAAGAGACATGCGGGGCATTTTGTGTTCATATTATCTCTTCAGTTCGGACCTGCTATTATTTTTTTATCAGGTCAACATATGTACAGCTAAATCAGCCCCCGGGCAACCGGAGTGCAGATAAGAAAACTCCCCAAAGTGTGGATTAAACCCATAATTACAGAAGAAAGGGGAGGGATGGGTAGGGATGGGTAGAGTGGTTAATACGGTTATTGAATGCAAACTCTGCCAAAAGCAAGGTATCGGACAAATCATCTTGACTGGAAGTAGAAAGACAGCGCAAAATTTGCGCTAACAACTGATTGGTCCGTTTGGTCTGACCATTGGACTCCAGATGGTATGCAGGCAAAAAGGACAACTCAATACACAACCTTTTACAAAACGCCCTCCAAAACCTGAACACAAACTGCACACCAAGGTCAGACACCAAATTCAAGGGTACACCATGCAAACGAACCACATGTTGACCAAACAACCTAGACAAAGTTTCAGCAGAGGGCAGTGCCACTAAGGGTACAAAGTGTGCTTGCTTCGTAAACCTGTCCACCACCACACAGATGACATTATTACCCATGGAAGGAGGAAGATTGGTGATAAAGTCCATGGACAAATGTGTCCATGGTTTATCAGGAACTGTCAAAGACACCAATTTCCTGGCCAGCTGGTTATGAGAGCTCTTAGCGCAGGCACACACCTCACAGGCAGACACAAATTTCTTCACATCAGACGTAAGCGATGCCTACCAAAAAACTCTTGCAATGGCTTCACGAGTAGCAGAAATCCCAGAATATCCACTCAGCACCGAATCATGAAACTCCTGGAGGACTCTGAGTCGAAATTGAACAGGAACAAACAATTTTTCCACCAGCTGGGACGGGGGAGCCTGATACTGGGCTTCCTGAATCTCCTGATAGAAGCCTGCCGACACGTCAGCCACCACCACCCTGGGTTGAAGAATGGAGGATGGAGGCTCGGGGTGGGGAACTGAATGCAGACTTTGAGACAAGGAATCAGCCTTCACATTCTTGGATCCTGGATGGAAAGTGATCGAGAACTGAAACCTGGAAAAAAGTGACCATCTAGCTTGCCTAGGAGTCAGCCTTTTAGCAGACTCAATATACGCCAGGTTCTTGAGATCAGTAACTACAGTAATGGAATGAACCACCCCCTCCAAATAATGCCTCCATTCTTCAAAGGCCAACTTAACAACAAGAAGTTCCCGATTACCCACGTCATAATTTCTTTCCGCTGAGGATAACTTCTTCAAGAAGAAGGCGCATGGTCATAAGATTGGTCAAAGCGGTGGACCTCTGGGACAACACCACCTCCACCCCCACCTCCGAGGTGTCAACCTCCACCACAAAGGGTTCAGATGGATCTGGTTGAACCAGAACTGGGGCAGTCATGAAGCATTTTTCAGGTTCAGAAATGCCACTACCGCTGAGGCAGGCCAGTTCATAACATCAGCCCCATTCTGTGTCAAGCTGGTGAGGGGCTTGACCACCTGAGAGAACCCTTTAATAAACTTCCAGTAATAATTGACAAATCTCAAGAAGCGCTGAAGGTCTTTCAGGTCCTGGAGCTGCACCCAATCGATAATGGCCTGCACCTTTTTAGGATCCATACGAAACCCCTCACTAGAGACAATGAACCTCAAGAAAGGCAGCTTCCGGAATAAACAAGCATTTCTCTAGCTTAGCGAAAAGTTGGTTCTACCTGAGTCTTTGAAGAACCGCCCTAAGGTGACCAATATGTGTACGTGCAGCGCCCCAGAGTCCTGGTCGTTGCAGTATCATGGCTCAGCCACTAAGGGGGGCCATGGTGCGTTCGATGGCACTGAAGGAGTTCTCTGAGCAGGTATCACAGTCACCAATACATTTCACAGCTGGGCCTCCGGGGGGAGCTAAGGGTGCTATTCATTAGGCCACTCCCCACCATAGTGGGTAAACTGGGGGTCAGGCAGGAAGTTAGAGAGAACGCTGACGGGATTGAACGGAGCAACACCCTGTGGCAGGGGGTGTTGTGAAGGGAGAGACTGTAGGGTCTCTGCCAGGGGTGGGATCCTGGCAGAGGCTTGGCATTGAAAGAACGTAACGGGTCCGCGCAGGCTCCTGGAAGCGGCGGGACTCAAGAAAGGACTAGAAGCGAGATAGATTGTGCTGAGTGAGAAACGAAGTCAAGCAAAAGGAGATACCAGTGAGGGTTGTGCTGAAAGAGGCAGCACCTTACTGAGGCGCACTACCGGTGGCCGGAACGCCGAGGAGGTAAAGAGTTTCAAGCCATACCTCAGACCTACGGCAGGGCAGTTAGCTTTAGGCGGACTGTCTCACGCATCACCCAGGAAGGCAAAGGGGGGTACCAACAGGAGAGGGGCGCAGATAGAGTCCCGGAAGATCTCCGAGCCTCCCCGTCATACGGGTGCGTTCCTACCATAGTATCTGGAGGGACGAGGAAGATCATTGCGAATTAAGTTGTTGTGAGGGAACACGAGAAACAGACACAACAGTTGTGGGGTACTTTCCGTAAGCACAGCAGGGAAGGACTGCAACACATAGCGCTAGAAGGAAGGCACCGATTTCCACCTGCAAGGAGAGCTCTGGAAGTGCCATTGGACCGGCCGGACTTGCGCAGCCTGGTGAGCCGTATTCTGGACTGAGGACCCAGAGAGCTTCAGTAAAGAGGTAAAGAGACTGCAACTTGGTGTCCTCGTTATTTACCGCGACCTGCACCCCACAACTGCACCGCTACACCGGTACTACACCACTTATTGCACCGGACGTCCCCCACTGACAGACAGGGCCACGGACCGGGTCTAGCCACCGTGACAACCCCAGGACTGAGACCTAGAGGCCCGGCTCCGGGTACCCCTCGGTCCTGCGGCGGTGTGGGGGCGCTCCAAACGCTTATCAAATGAATAAACCAGAATGTCATCTAAGTATATAACCACAAATTGCCCAATAAAATCAGAGAACACATGATTGATGAAGTTTTGGAAGACCGCAAGAGCATTAGTCAAACCAAATGGCATAACTAAGTTTTCAAACAGTCCTTCTGAGGTTAGAAATATAGACTTCCACTCATCCCCTATAAATCTATTTTTGAGAACCATTTGGCCATGGACAATTGATTACACAAATCGGGAATGAGTGGGAGGGGATATGTGTTTCTTACAGTAATCTTGTTAAGTTCCCGAAAGTCAAGGCATGGGTGGAGACCACCATCTTTTTTCTTTTTTACAAAAAAAGAAACCTGCGGCAACACAAGACACGGAAGGGCGGATATGCCCCTTGCGGAGACTCTCAGATATGTACTGCTTCTTGGCAGCCCACTCGGGATCAGAAAGGTTAAACAATCGGGCTTTAGGCAATTTGGCCCCAGGAATCAGGTCCATCAAAAGGGTGGTGTGGTGGTAACCCCTCGGCCTGACTTTCGGAGAACACGTCCTCGAAGTCCTTCAGGTACTCTGGAATACCCTTCAGACTGACGGATGACACAGAAACAGAATTAAAACACTTCTTCAAAGTTGGATCCCCATTTAACAGTTTCCCAGGCTTCCCTGTCAATGACTGGATTATGACATTTATATATGTATAATCAAAAGACACCAATTTAACCTGTAACTGAGGGTATATATCCCTCCCTGGACCCCCCAAACGGGTCCGGTTTAATGGACAACTCCGATAAGATGCAAACCAAAGAAAAAGGAGTATATAAATCCAAAACAACATATTAAAACCAAGAACAGACCTTTATTAAATAGATTGCACAATACAGTATATCTAAAAGCGATTCAATGTATACACATAATAGTCAGTATGTACTGATACAGAGGATTCAAGAGAGGAGATCTAACGGTATGCCGGGTCAAAAATCATGCCACACAATGACCTTAACATGAGTAATCAGTGCAAGGGAAAACCAATGGTGGTAACTAGGACACTGTCACAAGTAGTGCACAATGCACAGTACATATCATCCCCATATCATCCCCACTTGGGGATGATATGTACTGTGCATTGTGCACTACTTGTGACAGTGTCCTAGTTACCACCATAGGTTTACCCTTGCACTGATTACTCATGTTAAGGTCATTCTGTGGCATGATTTTTGACCCGGCATACCGTTAGATCTCCTCTCTTGAATCCTCTGTGTCAGTACATACTGACTATTATGTGCATACATTGAATCGCTTTTAGATATACAGTATTGTGCAATCTATTTAATAAAGGTCTGTTCTTGGTTTTAATATGTTGTTTTGGATTTATATACTCCTTTTTCTTTGGTTTGGATTATGACATTGTAGCCAAGGAAACCCCAAAACCAAACCAGCAGGGAGGTTGTCCAGAGTGAAACAGGCTATATGTTCCAGATGAACAAACCCCACCTTAAGGACAAATTCTTTGCTAACTGAACAGATCCCATCCTTGGTGAAAGGGGTCGAGTCAATAGCCACAACTCTCAGGGCCTTGTCCAACCCGACTGTCCCTAATTCACAATGGGCCACCAACCTCGAGTCAATCAAGTTTACTGAAGACCCGCAATCCACAAAAGCAGAAGAGGAAAAAAAAACAATTGTCCAACTTCCACTTCTAACAATAGCTAGAAGACTGAGGAAAAAAGTACCTGTAAATGCAGAGGAAGTTACCGAGACCTTGGAATCCGGGGGCAGGAGGGACAGTCGTTTATTCAATGACCCGGGGCTCCACAATAGAAGCAGAGTTTTTTCTCTCTGTGACGTCTCATCTCCTTTTCCTTCATGGAGACAGCCTCCACCTCCATGGGCTCAACTGACGATAAAGGCTCCAGATTCATAGGCAAAAGAGGAGCTTCACGTTGCATGACTCCTCTCTCTCAGCCTGCGGTCCATTTGGACGGCTTGGGTCATGGCCTCCTCCAGAGAATCAGGCGGTGGATGCAGGACCAAAGCATCCATTAAATGCTTGGAAAGACCCCTTCGGAATAGCCCCCTGAGTGCCGAGTCGTTCCAGCATACTTCTGGTGCCCATCGCCTGTACTCGGAACAGTACCAGTCCGCAGAGAGCTTTCCCTCTGTAAGACTCATAATCGTGTCCTCTGCCAATCTCACTCGATTAGGTTCATCATAAATTAGACCTAAGGACTCGAAGAACTGATCAACAGACATTCTCTTAGGGTAGATAAGGGATAGGGAGAAAGCCCAGGATTGCGGCCCCTCACGTAACAGGGAAATAACTATCCCCACTCTTTGACTCTCATCACCCGAGGAGCGAGGACACAGGGAAAAAAGTAATTTACAGCACTCCCTAAACACCCCAAATTTTCTCTTATCCCCAGAAATTATATTTACAGGTTCTGCATAATCTCGGTCAGGTTAGATACCTGATCCGACAGAGCACGTAGCGGGTCCATAACACCCAAACACACAAACCCCCTGAAAAAATGTAAATGGTCGGTGATAATGTAATGACACCGATGGTATCACTGGTGCAGCCTAGGGGGCACTATCAGAGGGCACGGGAATGAATGCAGAGAATTGGGGAACAAGGAACGCAGTGCACAAGGACCTGAGAATAAGCAGTGAGCACAAGACCTGGAACAAAGCAGTCACGTGATGACGGGGTGACTGAGTCACCACGCGTGCGGCCAGGGAAGGCAGCTGGGAGTACGGAGTACAGGCCCAGAATGTAAGCATAGTCAAAGAAGAACTGAGGATCAAAAACCAGAGGAAAGCGTGGTACCTAGGGATAAGACAGAGAGTAAACCAAAGCAAGCCAAGGGATCAGATAACCAGGAAGGACAGGGCATTACAATGCAGGATACAGAGGCAAATGTCAGGGGACAAATTGGGTCATACACACCAAAAACTCACATGCACAGAGGCACAGCGATTACGGACGAGTAACCTGTGTCAGCAACCACAAACCGAGTATACGGAAGTATCACCGACACCAAACCCAAGAACTACCAACAGTAAAAAGCCGACCCAGAACCAAAGAGAGGTGGACTAGAAGTAACCCTGACGTGACCAGGATGGAGACAGAACCATCCTGTCAGAGTCATGACACCAAATTTTACAATTCTGACGATTGTCACTTGATGAAGTTATAGCGCTGCAATGCTTCAACGTATCCCACTGATTCTGAGACTGTTTTTTTGTGACATATTGTACCTCATGTTAGTGGTAAAATTTCTTCGATATAACTTGCTTTTATTTATGAAAAAAATGGAAATTTGGCAACAATTTTGAAAATTTTGCAATTTTCAACTTTTAATTTTTGTACTAGTGATGAGCCAATGCCATTGTTGCTCGGGTCTCCCCGAGCATGCTAAGGTGATCTCCAAGTATTTCTTAGTGCTCGGAGATTTAGTTTTCGTTGCATGCTCGGGGAGACTCGAGCACCAATGCTATTCGCTTATCACTATTTTGTACCCTTAAATCAGAGAGTGGTGTCACACAAAATTGTTAATAAACACCATTTCCCACATATCTGCTTTATATCAGCACAGTTTTGGAAACATAATTTTTTTTGTTAGGACGTTATAAGGGTTAAAATTTGACCAGCGATTTCTCATTTTTCCAACAAAGTTTACAAAACCATTTTTTTATGGACTACCTCACATTTGAAGTGAGTTTAGGGGGTCAATATAACAGAAAATACCCCAAAAATGACACCTTTCTAAAAACTGCACCCCTCAAGGTGCGCTAAACCACATTCCAGAGTTTATTAATCCTTTAGGTGCTTCATGAGAACTAAAGCAATGTGGAAAGAAAAAATAAACATTTTATTTTTGTTCACAAAAAAATTACTATCGAACCAAACTTTTTTATTTTCACAAGAGTATTAGGAGAAAATGGACCACAAAATTTGTTGTGCAATCTCTCCTGAGTATGCCAATACCTCATATGTGGGGAAAGCCACTATTTGGGTGCATGGCAGGGCTCAGAAGGGAGGGAGAACAGTTTGACTTTTGGAACCCAAAATTGGCTGGAATCAATGGCGGGCTCCATGTCATGTTTGAAGACCTCCTGATGTACCTAAACAATGGAAATCCCACAATTCTAACTCCAACCCTAACACAGCCCTAACTCCAACCCGCCCCTAAACCTAATCCCAACCCTAACCACAACCTTAACCTCAACACAACCCTAACCCCAGCACCACCCTATCCCCAACACAACCCTAACCCCAACACAACCATAACACCAACACAACCCTAACCACAACACAACCCTAATCCTAGCCCCATCCCTAACCCTAGCACAACCTTAACCGTAGCTCTAACCCCAACCCTAACCTCAGCCCCAGCCCTAACCCTAACCCTAGCCCCAACCCTAACCCTAGCCAAACCCTAACCCTAGCTCTAACCAACCCTAACCCCAACCCTAGCCCTAACTGCAAAGAATTTAAAAAATACATTTTTTATTTAATTATTCTTACCTAACTAAGGGGATGACAAAGGGGGTTTGATTTACTTTTTTTTATTTTGATCACTGTGATAGGGTCTATTACTGTGATCAAAATGAACCAATAGGAAAAATCTGTTATTGTTGCCGGGAGATCTCGGCGGGCGCACTGCATTTTCCAGGAAAATTACATGGGGGCCGGGGGATGCCAGACATACCGGGGGGGCTTGGTGGACCCCATTTCTCTCTCCTGTAGTATGTTAGATCATATCAGAGGAGAGAGAAATTAATGGAAAACCAGACTTTTTTTATATTTGACGTTATTCAGTGAATCACGGTGATCACAAAACTGGGGATGGTGAAACCTGACCTGAATCATGTTCTCTGGGGTCTCAGCTACCCCCAGTAGCCGAGACCCCATATCATTTCTGATGCTGAGGGGTCGCTATAACCTTATTTCTCAGTGCCGTTAAAAAGCGACGCTGAGGAATAAGTACCCTTAACTGCCATCATTAAAAGGCATATCGACGGTCATTAGGGGGTTAAAAATTGTAGATTTGTTGAAGAAATTCCTTAGACTGTCCAATTCATATGAGTTTTGCAGGAATCTATGTATGTGCTACAGGAAAGAAATCTACAAGAAATCTGCCATGTGTGGACACTGACATTTTGAGTTTTATAAATACTGTGAGAGCTGACTCTTCAGAGCTGCATAATATAAGGATTGAAAGATGCATCTTGTAGTAACATGTTTTAATCCTCAGATGTCAGTGGCAGCTTGTAATTTTATATCTACTGTCTGGTGATCTCTTTTTTGGTGCACTAATTTAATATGGAATCAAAGATTGAGTCTAGTGCTTCATAGAAATATGACATTGCCCACAAATAGCAGTAAATTTACAAAGCAAGCTTAACCCCTTCATGACCTTGGGATTTTTCGCTTTTCCGTGTTCGTTTTTCTCTCCCCTCCTTCCCAGAGCCATAACTTTTTTATTTTTATTTCAATATGGCCATGTGAGGGCTTATTTTTTGCAGGACAAGTTGTACTTTTGAATGACATCATTGGTTTTAGCATGTCATGTACTAGAAAATGGGAAACAAATTCCAAGTGCGGTGAAATTGCAAAAAAAGTGCAATCCCACACTTGTTTTTTGCTTGGCTTTTTTGCTAGGTTCACTAAATGCTAAAACTGACCTGCCTTTATGATTCTCCATGTCAGTATGAGTTCACAGACACCTAACATGTCCAGGTATTTTTTGTCTAAGTGGTGAAAAAAAAATTCCAAACTTTGCTTAAAAAAAAAAAAAAAAAAAAAAAAAAAAAAAAAAAAAAAATTGCACCAATTTCCGATACCCATAGCGTCTCCAATTTCATGATCTGGGGTCAGGTGAGGGATTATTTTTTGTGTGCCAAGCTGGTGTTTTTAATGCTACCATTTCGGTGCAGATACGTTCTTTTGATCGCTCGTTATTGCATTTTAATACAATGTCGCGGCGACCAAAAAACCATAATTCTGGCGTTTCAAATTTTTTTCTCGCTACGCTGTTTAGCGATCAGGTTAATGCTTTTTTTTATTGATAGATCGGGTGATTCTGAATGTGGCAATACCAAATATGTGTAGGTTTGATTTTTTTTTAATTGATTTATTTTGAATGGGGCAAAAGGGGGGTGATTTAAACTTTTATATTTTTTTTTATTTTTTTCACATTTTTTTTAAACTTTTTTTTTACTTTTGCCATGCTTCAATAACCTCCATGGAAGGCTAGAAGATGGCACAATGCGATCGGCTCTGTTGCATAGCAGCGTTCATCAGATCGCTGCTATGCAGCAGAAATGCAGGTGTGCTATGAGCGCTGACCACAGGGTGGCGCTCACAGCTACCGGCGATCAGTAACCATAGAGGTCTCAAGGACCTCTATGGTTACTATACAGAAGCATCGCCGACCCCCGATCATGTGACGGGGTCGGCGATGCGCTCATTTCCGGCCGCCCGGCCGGAAGCACCGGTTAAATGCCGCTGTCTGCGTTTGACAGCGGCATTTAACTAGTTAATAGCGGCGGGTGAATCGTGATTTCACCCGCCGCTATTGCGGGCACATGACAGCTGTTCAAAACATCATCGCTCATCGCAGGGCCCTGCATCAAAGCAGGGGACCTGACGTCGGACGTACTATCCCGTCCGAGGTCAGAAAGGGGTTTTAAAGAGCAACCATTGTTTTAATTTTTATTTAATAAATCAGTAGTATGCATGAAAATAATCATCTTTGTTATATCTCTTATGAGAGAGATTTGATTCTTTCTCCTCCTGGACCGATCTTTCATTTTCAAAATCCTCAATTCGGGGGTAAAGTCTGTGTTCCGTGGAGAAGGAATGTTAAGGTACCGTCACATTAAGCGACGCTGCAGCGATAGCGACAACGATGCCGATCGCTGCAGCGTCGCTGTTTGATCGCTGGAGAGCTGTCACACAGACCGCTCTCCAGCGACCAACGATGCCGAGGTCCCCGGGTAACCAGGGTAAACATCGGGTTGCTAAGCGCAGGGCCGCGCTTAGTAACCCGATGTTTACCCTGGTTACCAGCGTAAAAGTAAAAAAAAAAACAGTACATGCTCACCTGCGCGTCCCCCCAGCGTCTGCTTCCTGACACTGACTGAGCTCCGGCCCTAACAGCACAGCGGTGACGTCACCGCTGTGTTTTCACTTTCACTTTAGGGCCGGATCTCAGTCAGAGCAGGAAGCAGACGCTGGGGGGACGCGCAGGTGAGCATGTACTGTTTGTTTTTTTTACTTTTACGCTGGTAACCAGGGTAAACATCGGGTTACTAAGCGCGGCCCTGCGCTTAGTAACCCGATGTTTACCCTGGTTACCAGTGTAAAACATCGCTGGTATCGTTGCTTTTGGTGTCAAACACAACGATACACGGCGATCGGACGACCAAATAAAGTTCTGGACTTTATTCAGCGACCAGCGACATCACAGCAGGATCCTGATCGCTGCTGCGTGTCAAACTAAACGATATCGCTAGCGAGGACGCTGCAACGTCACGGATCGCTAGCGATATCGTTTAGTGTGACGGTACCTTTACATTAATGAGATAGGAGATAGCAGCTGCTACTGATAACATTCTATGCAGAAAGGATGAGGTGGGAGCTAGAGGGAGAAATCCTCTTCTATTCCCTCCTGTCTATACAGAATTTTAGCAGCGGTAACTGCCATCTACTATCTCAGTAACATTCCTTCTAAGCAGAATTCTCTAATAAGATATATTACATACTTGCTTATTTTCATGTGTATTATTGATTTATGAAATATAAATGAAAACAATGGTTACTCTTTAACATGATTACACCGCTGCCTATTTCCTTTTTTGCGTTTCAGAGACATAACTCTTTTATATTTCTGTCTACATAGACATGTGAGATCTTGCTTTTTGCAGGACTAGTTGTACTTTTGAATGTCACCATTTATTTTACCACATAGTGTACTGGAAAATGGGAAAAAAATTGAAAGTATGGTGAAATTGTGAAAAAAAAATTCTGACAATTCTGACTTTTTTTGTAATTATTTTTTCGGTCTACATTTTGTGTCAAAAATGACCATGCTGTTTGATTGTGCTCATCAATACAATTATGGCGGTTTTGGGGGTTGTGTCTCCATTTTCTGAAATGCATAACACTTTTCTTTTTCGGTTGATGGTGAGAATATAGTCAGAGATGCATTAAGCATGGCAGTAAGAAGGCCAACACGACCGCCCGAAATAGTCTTCTATATCAAAAGAAGAACATGGGTAAGGGTACTGTCACACAGTGGCACTTTTGTCGCTACGACGGTACGATCCGTGACGTTCCAGCGATATCCATACGATATCGCAGTGTGTGACACGCTACTGCGATCAGGGACCCTGCTGAGAATCGTACGTCGTAGCAGATCGTTTGAAACTTTATTTCGTCGCTGGATCTCCTGCTGTCATCGCTGGATCGTTGTGTGTGACAGCGTTCGCTTGTAACCAGGGTAAACATCGGGTTACTAAGCACAGGGCCGCGCTTAGTAACCCGATGTTTACCGTGGTTACCAGCGTAAAAAAAAACAATAAAAAACGTACATACTCACATTCCGGTGTCCGTCAGGTCCCTTGCCGTCTGCTTCCCGCTTTGACTGACTGCCGGCCGGAAAGTAAGAGCAGATCACAGCGGTGACGTCACCGCTGTGATCTGCTTTCACTTTACGGCGGCACTCAGTCAGAGCGGGAAGCAGACTGCAAGGGACCTGAAGGACACCGGAATGTGAGTATGTACGTTTTTGTTTTTTTTACTTTTACGCTGGTAACCAGGGTAAACATCGGGTTACTAAGCACGGCCCTGCGCTTAGTAACCCGATGTTTACCATGGTTACCCGGGACATCGGCATCGTTGGTCCCTGGAGAGCGGTCTGTGTGACAGCTCTCCAGCGACCACACAACGACTTTCCAACTATCACGGCCAGGTCGTATCGCTGGTCGTGATCATTGGAAAGTTGCAGAGTGTGACAGTACCCTTAGAGTGAGGACAAGATCAGGCTTATATCCACCTTTTATCATGAATGGATGGCCATGAAAGACATCCTGGCTAAACAATGGGCAATATTGAGGACTGAGCCCTCCCTGGGATCCCATATGGGTGACTTCCCACTGATGACATCCAGGAGATTTAAAAACATCAATGATCTCTTGGTGAGGAGTCAGTATGTTCCTGGGAAATCCAATGCTTTTGGCTCAAGGGGACCTATGCTGGGATGCTTTACTTCCAGTCACTGTCTTGTCTGCACCAATGTCCTCTGCTGCTGCACATTCGACTAAACAGATGGTCATAAACAGTACCAAATTAGACATAATATATGTAATCTATTATGCTACATGCAGTTGCCCACTGATTTATGAGGGCTTGACATCTAGGGAACTTAGAGTTCGTGCCTGTGAGCATGTACGGGACATTGGCGAGGTCCAGACAGTGACTGACCCTTTTGAGCTCAAAACATTTCCCTGGCACTGTAAGGCCGCTCATACTTGTGATGCAAAGTCTTTTATGGTCAGGGGTATTGATGTCATTCACACTGGGATCAGAGGTGAAAATATAAAAAAATTCTGGCACGGATCGAAGCAAAATGGATCGTGACACTTAACACAATGACACCTAATGGTCTGAATGAATCTCCCAGTTCTTCCTCTTTGTTGTAAGCATGTGTGTTCATTGTGAATCTTTACTTTGTTAATCTTGTATCCCCTTCCTAATAATGAATTTTTTAAAATCTTAATTTGAAATGTTTTTACTATTACTTTCACTTTGTCTTTTCGCCCCATTTTTCATTTTAGTCTATTCGTGGTACAGCCGCTGACGTTTTTGAGATCACCCTTTAAAACCAATTTTTGCCTGCCCATACTGATACATGGACACTCTTGGAAAACATGCTTGGACACTCTGCTATTTTAATCATATGCATTGTAAAAAGGTTTGGCCTTTAATGTAGCATATGTGTCAGTACAGTTTAGGGATGTCCCTCACCGTTGTTTGGCAATCCCTTCCTTAACCAGGCATCAATAGCATTTTTTCTGATGGGCCTGCTGTGTCGCGCTGCCAGCAGTCTCGCACGTGTACTGTTGTCTCCATGGCCTCTGTGCATGACCCAGAGCTCACACGCTTGATGTCGGGCCTGACGGCTGGGGCGCATGCACCACCTTAGCACTCCCATTTGTTCATTCTGGGGGGAAGAAGGCTTGGAAGCCGAAATGTGGGTAGGGACACCTGGCACTACAGTATACATTGGTAAATGACTTTATGAATGTTTACTAACTTGATGCTTAACCCTTGGTCTGTTACAAGATGAATGGTTCATATCTTACCTAGCTTTATTCTCAGTATACTGATTATACCATATATTATTCATCTGCCACATTGACCATTGTGTACACTTTATATTTGCATTTATATTTCTTTCTTATTTAAACATTTATGACCAATTTGTCGTCTATTATGTGGTGCCACTTTATGGCAAATGTTATGATCACTTGTTTTTAATGTTATTTTAATAAAATAAAATCTTTTTACTCATTTACTTTTTCATTTTTCATAATTTATGGTCACCCACACCATTTCTCTTGATATGATTTATGCAAATTTGGTGTAGAACCATTATTTTCAGTCCTTCACATTTTTTTCATTTGTATTCATATGTGATGCTAAATTATGGTTTATTGTCAACCAGTAGTGCGGATAAACCATGGCTCCTTTTATTTTCCTCTTTCCTGGTTGGAGAACCCATGGATCTGCAGCAGTTCTGTTCATGCATATTCGTGGTTGTGTGTCACACAAACTTATCAGATTAGCATATCCTTCATTTGCATAATTGTTATTCTCAGATAAGACCCAATTTGCTATTTTTTTGCTCCTAGTTTTTACTATAAAGATAGATTTTGCTGAGTTGTGTTACACCATAAGGACCCTACTGGTATGGAAGATGTTTAATTTTACAGAACATAAAAAGTTCCTCATACTGGTATTTATCCAATAAATCTCAGCAAATTATACACAAGATATGTTTGATAATATTAATAATTATATGAAGTTCTAAACTAGTCTCAAATTTACAGATGCTTATTGTCAGTAAGGCCAGGGCTAGAGAATATTCGCAGTCACGATTAGTACGATCTCTGGAATTCTTGCTGCTATTTCCCTATGCTGACATGTAAGCTCATTAAATGGAAATCTGTAATTTATTTTTTGTAATCCACTAGAAACAGGCGATTTATATACTTCATCAGGGGTGTCAAACTGCATTCCTCGAGGGCCTCAAACCATGCGTGTTTTCAAGATCTCCTTTCAAGGTGCTGGAATCATTCTGTGCAGGTGATTAAATGATCACCTGTGCAATACAAGGAAATCCTGAAAACATGACCTGTTTGCAGCCCTTGCGGAATGCAGTTTGACTCCCCTGTACTTCAGCACCTCACCATTGCCTCAAGGTACACATTGAAAAAAGAAGGATCGGGATTACGTTGTAAATGTGATAGAGATTTAGTGACTCAAACAATAATAACATGACATACCGACTGCACTTGAGCTTTTCTCATTACTTTAACCAACATCATAATTAACAATGGAAAATTCACTTTCTCACTTAAGAAAATGTGATATGAAAGAAGAAAGCTGCTGTGGAAATAACTTACAGGGGTAGTCCAAAGGTCAAATAAATGTTAATCTATCCGATAAGCAGAGGGGACCCACATCGGCCCCCATCTCTTCTGTGTCATGATCCAGATGAGGTTTTGAGTTCTGTCTTCCCTTTTACCAGTCTGATCATGTCAGGGGTTAACTTTTCTCAGCCTCAGTCTGGTCTCAGGTTTGCTATTTAGCCTTGTTGTGTCCTGAAGATCATATCAGTTATTGTTTCTGCCTAGTGCCTAAGCTGACTCTGATTGCTCCATTTTGTCCTGCTGCGCTTGCTGTCTGAATCCATGTCTCTGTTTTCCCCTGTTTCCGTCTTAACTCAGTGTTTCCCTTTAGTGTGCAGACTCCCTGGTTTGACTTGGCGTGTATCCTGACCTGTTTCTGTCATTTGTCATTTGGCTTATCCACTCCTGACTTTTACTGACCTCCTGGCTAGTCTCTGAGCTCGAGTTTGCTTTTTCCTTTTGTACTGCACTACAGTCTAGGATTTGACCCTGCTTGTTTTGACTATTCTGCTGCCACCTGTGGTAGCCTTACTGTTGCACTGAGGGTAAGCTCGGTTAGGTGCAGACCTGCTTCCTCTCTACTGCCATCTAGTGAAGCCTGCACCTGCCTGCATTGCAGCAGCATGACATTCTGCTCATCGGGCCTTAGCGGCATGCTTCTGCTGCTGCAGTAGCTGAGAAGCAGGTTCAGATAAACTCTATTGCCGTTCAGGCCCACACGGCGATAGTTAAAAACCACCAACCAATCAGGCTGGCAGCTGACGCCAGCGCGCACATCACCGGCATATGATGTCATTGTCATTCACTGGCGAGTATGCACTTGAAATGTCTGGAGTGGCCATCAGCGTTGGACTGTGGCCAGGTAAGGAGAAAGTTTTTTTTTTTTTTTAAAGCAGCAAGCCGCAATATGTTTCGATGGCAGGATGGAGAAACATGGACCATGTGTCTCCATCCTGCCTGGGGCAGAAGGGAGACACGGGGCAGAATGGAGACACAGGGGCAGAATGGAGACACGGGGCATAATGGAGACATGGGGCAGAATGGAGACATGGGGCAGAATGGAGACATGGGGCAGAATGGAGACACAGGGGGCTTGATGGAGACACAGGAGGCAGGATGGCAACACAGGGGGCTTGATGGAGACACGGGGGGGCAGGATGGAGACACGGGGCAAGATGGAGGCAAAGTGGGCAGGTGAAGACATGGGGGGGCAGGATGGAAACACAGGGGGCAGGATGGAGACAGATGTGGCAGGAATATGGGGCAGGATAGAGACAGATGGGGCAGCATGGAGACAGATGGGGCAGGATGGAGATACATGGTGCAAGATCATGGAGCAGGATGGATACAATGGAGACGGATAGGGCAGGATCATGGGACAGATGGGGCAGGATCATGGGACAGATGGGGGCAGGATGGGACATCACATGGGGCAAAATGGATACTCATGAGGGTGAGATGGAAGAACATATGGCTGGAGCCAGGAATGAGACACATGGGGGCCAGGATGGAGGATATTATTATCATAGGGCTAATTAAGGGATATTATTACTGCAGTGATGTATTTATTTTATTTTTTGAGGATACTGATTTAAATGGGGTGGCAGTCCTGTTACTGTGTAGAGCAACACCATGTTGCCTTTTTTTCTTCATCTGGTGTAGTGTAGAAGTTGGGAAAAAATTAAGCGATGTGTTCTGCAAGCAGTGCTCTAGATAACTGTGTTATTTCCTGGAGAGAAAAGACTTGGCTGGAAGAAGTGATAGCAGTCTGTACTGGATGAAGATGAAAAGTGAAGATTAATGACTTCAGCTTGAGACGTCATTCGTGAGTCAGTGTGTCACCTGTACACTGACACTATACACTGTATACTATATACAGAAGTCATGTGTTCAATGTCACTGGTGAGCACTGTATAACCTTTACACTGACACTATATACAGAGCTCCTGTGTATAATGTCAGTGATCACTGTATAACCTGTACACTGATATTGTATACAGAGCTCCTGTGTATAATGTCACCGGTAATCACTGTATTAGGCTGGTTTCACATTTGTCGTTGTGTCCGCAGCGTTTCTTCCGCAAATATCAGCATGCGTTGTGTATTCCTATCTTTAACATTAGGGACGCATGCGTTTGCGATCGTTCGCGTTTTACCGCGTTTGACGCCGCATGCGTTGTTTCGTCGTCTGTGGCTTTTCGCGGAAATGCAACATGTAGTAATTTTTGGAGGCGTCAGTTTACCGCCTGGAGACGTATGCGGTCGATTGCTCAAGGAATGCGCCAAAAAAAGCATTGCTGTCTATATGAACGCATGCGTTCACAAGCACATGCGTTTGCTTGCGTTTGTGAACGCATGCATAACACCACAGAAAAACATGTCTAGAAACTAATTAGTCACCCCCCCAAAGTCACCCCAGTCACCCCAAACAAGGAGTGAACAAATTATAGGTAAATTATGATATTAACATAATAACTAGCACCACTGCCTTTATCACCCACTCCTGGTTTTGGATTACAAATACTGATATTAAATACCGACCAAATACTGCCAGTTTTAGGATAGCCTTGGTTTGTAGAGGAAATACATAGGAGACACGGTCAACACAAACAAAAATAAAGTTTATTAATGAGACATATTATTCACATTTAAGAAAATTACTTGTACAGATAAAATTACAACAGGACATTTACACAACATTGTCCTGCTATGACACACGTCCAATATCAGAATCAAAAAAGGCAGCAAATTGGTCCCGCATGTGACCAACTTCAGCAGTTGACCGCAGCGGGTGATGCTGGTAATCGGGCAGTGGGTGTGCAACTGGTTCATCCAGTTCAATGTTGGTTTGCTCCTTTGCCATTATATAATTGTGCAGAACCACACAGGCTTTGACCACCTCGTCGACTGACTCCATTTTTAGATTAATGGCTGATGCAAGAATGCACCATTTTGAGACTAGAATGCCAAAGGTACACTCTACTGTTCTTCGGGCCATGGTCAGTCTGTAGTTAAAGATCCTCCTAGTGTGGTTCAAGTCCCGACTGGAATATGGCTTCAGTAGGTGTTAGGGCTAGCGGAACGCACCAAATTATAAGAGAGATGGTATGAGGTGCGTTCGCAGCCCGGGGTCCACTGTGCAGAGATGGAACCTGCTGCTGAGTAATGACGGACTATATGGCGGTACAATGTGGATACACACATGGGTTAACTTCACCCTGTGTGAAGGAAGCAAACCCTGTTGCGTCACAGGGCCGCGGTACCGCACCAAGAGCGCAAGCAAGGAGTCTCAGGACTCTATCCCAAGACACAGGATTAGAGTACTTACTGACCACTTGCGCTCGACACCGCAACTGGGGTGTCAAGGTAACTGAAAAATATAACTAAAGCACAAGAGTGCGTGCTGTGCCGCTTTGGCGGACGCCACTAACCACCAAGACTTGGGAAAGCGCTCTATAAGCGCACGGCGCCGCATTGGCGGCTACAGCAGTAGACGCTGTATCGTGTGTCTCTGTGTTGACAGCTTAGTCGGGCGCTAGACAGCAAGCATCCACCTTTCGCGAGCAGTCATACACAAGGGAGGGGATATTAATGAACGACTTGCACTCATCAACACACACACATATACAAATGTACACTAGTGCTTGGCCGTGCGGCCATGCGAGCCTTATATAGCTGCAGCAAGTAAATGACCTTCCTAGAAGGACCAATGAGAGACTGCCATACCTGAGCATGTGACCCTAAATCTCCACTGAGAGATCTTGCCCTGGGCATGCTCAGTGTGTGCAAAGCAAGACTTAGCCTTAGCACTTAAAGGACCTTCCTGAAAGGACCAATGGACTTAGCTGCACTATCTGACCATGTGACCCTCGATCTCCACTGAGAGATCTTACTCAGGGCATGCTCAGAACGAGAAAAGCAGACTTAGTCCCAGAAGCGTCTGCTCGCCGCTGCCCAGCACTGACTTCAATGGCAGAAGCCGGAAAAGCAGCAGTAACTCTTTGTACAGAGTGGGACTGAGCAAGACGCTGGGACCGATGTCTCTGCTGAGCAGACTCCACTGCGGCTGGAAAAGAATGGGAGACCGCAGCGGAGATGGCTCGAGATTTCCCCTGTACAGAGGTGGGAACTCGACACCTAACATTACCCCCCCTCCTTGGACCTTGCTACGCTCAAAGGCAGCAATGAGCTCTGGAGCTCAAATGTGTTCAGCATGCTCCCAGGACCTGTCCTCTGGGCCATAACCCTTCCAATCCACCAAATAGAATTTTTTGCCACGTACCACCTTGCACCCCAAAATAGCGTTCACCTCGTAATCATCCGTAGACGAACCCGACGTCCCGGCAGATGACTCGGAAAACCGGGACATGTATACGGGCTTCAAGAGGGACACATGAAAGGTGTCGGTGATACCCAGGCATGGAGGAATGGCCAGACGGTGGACCACAGGCTTAACCTGTTCGAGGACCTTGAAGGGACCCAAGTAGCGAGGTGCAAACTTAGTGGACTCAACTCGCAGCCTGATGTTACGGGCGGAGAGCCACACCAAGTCACCAGGATCAAAGGTCGGAGCGGGGCACCGATGAGCATCGGCGGAGGACCTCATTCTCTCCTTGGAGGCCTGAATGGCATCCTGAGTGCAGTCCCAAATGTCCCATGCTTCCACAGCCCAGTCTGCCACCCTGGAGTCGGCGGAAGACACGGGCATGGGCACAGGGACACGCGGATGCTGGCCGTAATTTAGGAGGAATGGAGTCTGACCGGTGGAGTCGGCTACGGCGTTATTAAGCGCAAACTCTGCCCACGGTAGCAAAGATGCCCAGTCATCCTGCCTGGCAGAAACAAAATGTCGTAAATATGTGACTAGGGTCTGATTGGCCCTCTCAACCAACCCATTCGTCTCGGGATGATATGCCGAAGAGATATTCAACTCAATAGTGAGTAAACGACAAAGCTCTCTCCAGAATCGAGACGCAAACTGGGGACCCCGGTCACTGACAATTTTGTCCGGCATACCGTGTAGGCGAAAGATATGTTTGATGAACAATGCAGCCAGAGCCCGTGCAGAAGGTAGCCGTGGAAGAGGCACCAATTGCACCATTTTGGAAAAATGGTCGGTGATCACCCAGATAATGGTGCAATTACGAGACTTGGGTAAGCCCACAACAAAGTCCATGCCGACCATCTCCCAGGGCTTGTCCGCCACCGGCAGAGGGTAAAGCAACCCAGCTGGTCGTTGCCAAGGAGACTTGTTCTTGGCGCAGGAGACACACGCCCGAACATAGTCTGTGACATCATGAGCCATATGCGGCCACCAGTACATCCTCGCCAAGAGCTCAGATGTAGGGTTGAGCGAAACAGATCGGCACTTTTCAAAAGTCGCCGACTTTTAGCAAAGTCGGGTTTCATGAAACCCGACCCGATCCCACTCTGGGATCCGGTCGGCGGTACACGATCTGTAATCCAAAGTCGGGTTTTGTTTTTTATATATATATATGTCATAGGGACACAAATATATATATATATTTATATTTACTTCAGCGCGATAATGTTGAAAAGCCGGTAATTCAATTGCCGGCTTTTCATTTCTCCTGCCTAAACGCGACATGATATGAGACATGGTTTACATACAGTAAACCATGTCATATCCCCCTTTTTTTTGCATATTCCACACTACTAATGTTAGTAGTGTGTATGTGCAAAATTTCGGCGCTGTAGCTATTAAATTTAAGGGTTAAATCGCGGAAAAAATTGGCGTGGGCTCCCACGCAATTTTCTCCACCAGAGAGGTAAAGCCAGTGACTGAGGGCAGATATTAATAGCCAGGAGAGGGTCCATGGTTATTGGCCCCCCCTGGCTACAAACATCTGCCCCCAGCCACCCAGAAAAGGCACATCTGGAAGATGCGCCTATTCTGGCACTTGGCCACTCTCTTCCCACTCCCGTTTAGCGGTGGGATATGGGGTAATGAAGGGTTAATGCCACCTTGCTATTGTAAGGTGACATTAAGCCAGATTAATAATGGAGAGGCATCAATTCTGACACCTATCCATTATTAATCCAATTGTATGAAAGGGTTAAAAAACACACACACACATGATTAAAAAGTATTTTAATGAAAT